>NW_007728930.1:235367-236348 GCF_000696425.1 Galeopterus variegatus
ATATACCACATTTTCCGTATCCATTCATCCGATGATGGACATTTGGGCTGATTCCAACCCTTGTCTATTGTAAAGAGTGCTGCAATGAACATTGGGGTACAGGTATACCTTCGACTTGATGATTTCCATTCCTTTGGATATATTCCCAGCAGTGGGCTAGCTGGGTCATATGGTAGATCTATCTGCAACTGTCTGAGGAATCTCCATACCATTTCCCATAGAGGCTGCACCATTTTGCAGTCCCACCAGCAATGTATGAGAGTTCCTTTTTCTCCGCAACCTCGCCAGCATTTATCGTTCAAAGTCTTTTGGATTTTAGCCATCCTCACTGGGGTGAGATGGTATCTCAGTGTGGTTTTGATTTGCATTTCCCGGATGCTGAGTGATGTTGAGCATTTTTTCATATGACTGTTGGCCATTTGTATATCTTCCTTAGAGAATTGCCTACTTAGCTCTTTTGCCCATTTTTTTATTGGGTTGCTTGTTTTTTTCTTGTAAAGTTGTTTAAGTTCCTTGTATATTCTGGATATTAATCCTTTGTCGGATGTATATTTTGCAAATATTTTCTCCCACTCTGTTGGTTGTCTTTTAGCTCTGTTAATTGTTTCTTTTGCTGTGCAGAAGCTTTTTAGTTTGATATAATCCCATTTGTTTATTTTTCCTTTGGTTGCCCGTGCTTTTGGGGTTGTATTCATGAAGTCTGTGTCCAGCACTATTTGCTGAAGTGTTTCTCCTATGTTTTCTTTAAAAAGTTTTATTGTTTCAGAGTGTACATTTAAATCTTTAATCCACTTTGAGTTGATTTTAGTATATGGTGAGAGGTATGGGTATAGTTTCATTCTCCTGCATATGGATATCCAGTTCTCCCAACACCATTTGCTGAAGAGGCAGTCAGACCCCACTGAATAGACTTGGTGCCTTTGTCAAAGATCAGATGGCCGTAAGTGTGTGGGTTGATTTCTGTATTCTCTATTCTGTTCC
>NW_007728930.1:236358-238551 GCF_000696425.1 Galeopterus variegatus
ACTTCTTCAGTTCAGCAAGTTCTGCTACATTTTTTTTTTTTTTATTTCGCTGAATAACTTCTTCAGTTCAGCAAGTTCTGCTACATTTTTTTTTTTTATGACAGTGATTTCCTTGTACATTTCCTCTTTCAGGTCCTGTATACTTTTCCAGGTTTCATCATGCTGTCTAGCTGAGTTTTCTTGTATCTCATTCAGTTTCTTTAGGATTATCACTCGAAATTCCTTGTCATTCATTTCAAGGGCTTCTTTTTCTATAGGATCTAGAGTTTGAGATTTATTAACTTTTGGTGGTGTGCTTTCCTGGTTTTTTGCATTTCTGGTATCTTTTTTTGGATGTTTATTCATTTTAGCAGGGAGTCTCACTTGGGTCTTGGGCCTCTCCGGGAAGCCTCCTCTCTGGTCAGCTTGGACTCTATCCTGCCCTACTGGCCCCACAGGGTATGTGTGTTCTGCCGAGTTTCCACCTCATTATCTGGGCGTTTCCCCACTCTGTGAGCACTAGGTGGGGCTGTTGAACCTTGCAGGGGGGGGGCCCGCAGGGTGTGTATTTTTTTTTGCCGAGTCTCTGTCTCCTTTGCCGGACCCCTCCCCACTCTGTGCGCTCAGTACAGGACTGGGGCGTGTCTTCTGTAGTCCTCGTCTATCAGCCGGGACTTCAAGCCTGTGCTCTGCCCCACCCTGCCCAGGAAGACTTTCAGGTTTCTTGTCGGGACGCTCTGAGTGCTTTTGTCGCCCTGGATAAATCCTCCTCTGGGCCTCTCACTTTCCGCCCGGTACTGCGGCTATCTGTGTAGTTGAGTTATCTCCGACACCAGGGTGTGGGCTCCTCGGGGGAGGATCCCACAGCACACAGTTCCTCCTTGTATCCCCCCAGCACAGGCCGACCCGGGCACCCGCCGGCAGTCAGCTCTCCGACAGGTTCAAGCAAGCTCGAGAGCGCTCCGGCCTCACCTCTCCCAACCAGAAATCAGTTTGGGGTTCTTCCGAACTGATGGCCACAGAGATGGTATCTGCCTCCCGGAAACAGGAAGTTTACCTGGGGCCGAATCCCAGGGTGTGGTGGAGTGACAATCTGGGCGGGCTCCTCCTCCCTGCCCTCCCGACGCTGGCCGGGGGCTTCCCCCGCCACCAGCCCCACCAGAGATCCACGGGGGGAGTGGGATTGTAGGCCGGTCCGCAGGCCCAGGGGGGCCCTGCGCCAAGGCACGCAAGTAGCTCGGCTCAGTGAGGAGCCGCGCCAAGCAAAGAGAGCAGGCCTGGCCAATCCGAGCCAGCTGGCTCCACCCCCACCCGAGAAAATGGAGGCAGCGCTAGTGCCGGTGCCTAGCCTGGTGTGGTAGGCGGGAGCCGGGCGGGCGTCTTCCCCGCAAACGGGGCTGGGCTGGGGGTCACTCACTGCGCTCACAGAGCTGGGCCAGTCCAGTGCCTTACTCTCCGTTTCTGCGTCTTTCTTGGCCCTTGTTGCCTCGGGCTGCTCACTCGGTCCCGCAGCGCGGGTTGGGCGCTCTCAGGAATCTTCTTTTGTGTCGGCCCTAAAACCTCGAATCTGTAGTTGCTTTTTTGTCGTTGTAGATTAGTTGATCAATGATTTATTCATATTTATTGCTCTTGGAGATGCAAATAGTACTCTGGCAGCACAGTGCACACTTCTCAGGCTCGCGCTGTCTTCTGGCACGCCCGCTCCAGACCCGTCGCCATCTTAAACTCCCTAGAGACCTAATTATAAAATTAGCCTCTGACTCACAGTGGTTTAGAAGTCCTCTGGTGTAAGCCCCCCACAATTCAGGACTCCCTTTCATAAAATCCCTGGGAGATTACTCAGGCCCTCTTAAACACTGATATAATAAAAAGATCTCTACACCTGAAAGATTGAGCTGGGATTCAGCCCAGGGTCTGCCATTCACTAAATTGTTTTGGAGTAAGCCATTTCACTTCTCTAGGCCCATTTCTTCATGCATAAAAAGGGAAGAGTGACTAGATAACCTCAGAAGTCTCTTCCTGTTCTGAAGTTATGTTATTACAATTTCTAGTAAGGCTCACTGTTGGGCATAACTTTGCGCGCATGTGCCCTGATGCGCACGGGCGCCATTTCATGCGCTCCGCGGCCACCATTTCACTAGCGCTCAACGGCACGTAGCTGCCAGCCTCGCCCTTCCGGGTCCCAGTGATTCAGCAACTTTAGTTCCGTATTCG
>NW_007728930.1:240730-244511 GCF_000696425.1 Galeopterus variegatus
AATAAACGGAGTTCCGGCTTTGACCACTCTCCTGGCTCGGTGGTGTTCTTTCTCGGCCCCCGGGGAGGAAGGTCCTGGGGGGAAAGGGCCGTGCCAGCGACACTCATCATCCCGCTCAGCCCCACAAGGGACCCCCGGCTGGACCGGGGTCTCTTCCCGCTCGGTTTTGTCAGCCTCTGGCTCAGGGAGGCCCGACAGCTCACTATTTCAAAAAGAACTCTTTCTACTTCTAGAAATTGTTATAAATTTTATAAATAATTGTTATAAGGGACTTGAAATCTACCTTAGAAAAATATGACCACATGTGCATTGAAAAGATCTATGAGCACTGTTTGTGGTAGGAAAAAAAATTGGAAATATCCATTAATAGAGAAATACAACATGGCATATTACTTACCAGCAGTTAAAAAGAATGAAGGAAACTTGCACACTCACTAACACAGAAAGACCTTCAAACATTAACAAAAAATTGTAGAACATATACATTTTGATGCTATTTATGAAAAAAGTTATGAAGATTTACATAGCACTCTGCAATGATGAAAATGTTCTAGGTCTGCACAGTCCAGTGTGGTAGCCACTATAGACGTATAGATTTCTGAGTACAGACTTCTTAAATGTGGCTATGATGGCAAGAAACTCAATTTTAAATTGTATTTAATTGTAATTACTTTAAGTATAAATACATGTGGCTAGTGGCTAATGTATTCAACAGGGCAGGTCTAGAAAACCAATCTAAACTGGTAATAGTGGTTAGTTATGTCTGGAGAGGAAACTAGATGAGAGGATGGGGGTGAAACAAGGCAAATTTTGGCTTTACTTCATTATTTGAATGTTTTAAAGCAAATAATATTTATTACTTATAAAAAAGCAAAATAGGTGGCTGGCCAGTTTCTCAGTTGGTTAGAGCACAGCCTTACAACACCAAGGACAAGGGTTTGGATACCTGTACCGGACAGCCACCAAAAAAATTTTTTTATTAATTAAATAAAACTAAAATAAAAGAGAAATAGCCTTGTTGATATGGAACCAAAATTGGCCTGTGAAGCATAGTTTAGTTTTTCTCTTTTGCCATACCTGGAAACAACTTGGCAAGTATGGTAGCTTTCCTCCAAAACATGCTTTAAATCCTGTTTCCTCACATTTCTCTCCAAAACTCTCCCCCTGCCCCTTTTCGACAACTACAGTGACTTACTAGTACAAAAGACGAAGAAGTAACAATTATAAAGGCTATTGATTCATTATCAGGGGAGCAAGGCATACTTTCTAAGAATGATTTCCAATGGTGGATGGGGTGACGGATTTGTGCCTATCTATGCAGCTACCCTTCTAATACTGGGGTGGGAGTCATAGCTCCATAAGTTTTCTCTTCTCCAAGCCAAACACCTCCAGTCCTTACTAGACCCCTTTCATCATCATATGGCTGTACTGTGGTTCAAACAACAGTAACTCAAGGCAAGATATGAACATTCCTTAGAAACTTCTCCTAGTGGTGCTGCATATTCACCCTGAGTCTCAGCCCAGACTTTAAACACCTGATCACTCATTTGTTCATAAATATTTACTGAGCGCTACTATATGCCAGGAACTACCCTTATGGGAGGAGACAGAGCAATGAACAAGATATGTATTCACAGAGCCGCTGTCCCCAAAAGTTCTACTTAGGTTGGCAGACACTGAAAAATCTCTATTTCAATTCATCCCAGACAGTCCAATTCACTTCATGCTGAATACCATTGCGATCATGAGACTCAGAGAATCTTTAGAACTTTTCTAATACAAAGAATGGAAATCTACATAACATGTCCAAATACTTCAACACAACAGGGCAAGTCCATATAGGTAATTCCAAAAAGATGTCCCTCAGACCAAGTTTTCAACAATCCACAACAAAAATGTGAAAAAGAAAAATGTAGTAGATAAAATAATTTTATTCTATATGGTTGTTTCTCTATATTATAGGAAAAGTCTTTCTTCCTTTTTTTGCTTTTTTTTTGTTTTTTGTTTTGTTTTGTTTTTTGGTATTAAAATGTTGAATCTTTACTTCATGAAACAATGATTTAGGTAGGAAGTAGAAAGTACATAGTTTTTGTTTTGGTTTGTTTTTAAACAGTCTTCCTTGCCAAATAAAAAGATAGTAATCCCACTGTTTTGCTGTATTATTCACAAAACATCAACATGACAGTAAAACAGATCCAAATACACAGGATTACAAATATGCAAAAAATCTAAGAAAGTACAAGGGTGCCTCAAAAAGTTCATGGAAAGATTCATATTATCTTTTCATTCTATTTTTCCAAAAACTTTTTGAAGTACCTTCGTATATTGGTGGCACTAACAATTGTAATTGATGACAGTTACTTCACTAATAATGAAAGTAGTTCAAATTCTTACCAAGGTCATTTATGGCCAGTCTTAAGATTTATATTTATTAAGCTCCATAAAGTAAGAGGTAGAGGAGGGAGAAAATGAGGGGAAAAAGAACTTATATTAATAACAACTTAAAACAAAATCTATCACGTAACTAAAATTTGTCACTAGAATTGACAAAACTGCAAAATTTACTTACTTGTTGAAAGTGGTTCAAAGTCCCCACAGGACACACATCTCTTCTCCACTCACCGTCCCCCCCCCAACCCTAACAAAAAAATACATCTATCCTTACCTTCTGGTAATCTGTATGCTTTTATGTAAAGGTTAATATGTAGAATGACAATACAGCATAGCATAAACAGAAAGGTTTTTAAGTCAGGCCAGCCTAAATTCCCTAGTTCAAGACCCAGATCTGCCCTTTAAGTGTGTGACCTTGCGCAAGTCATTCAACCTTTTAAAGCCCCACTAGACTGTTAACGCCACAGGAGCAAAGACTACTTCTGCCTAACTCACTACTGTAAGCCACGGCTCACAACACCGAAAAATCAGTTTCTTCTTGTATAAAACAAAGACATTAACAATATTCATCTCGAAGCGTTACTTGGAGAAATAAATGAGATATGTTTACAAAGCTCTGGCTCAGTGCCTGATCATCACCGTAAATGCTCATTAAAAGTTAACTTCTATTGACATTAGTTAGCAGCTATCAAACCTGAAAGTACTGTTTTAAGACTTTCAAATACTAATATGCAAAGCCTTTACTCACTAAGTATAAATTGCTCAATTGATAAAAAACATTTCACAGAAAACCTACGAATAGTTTCTAAACCACTGAGTTGGGAATCAATATAGTAAATGAACTCTGATTTCTGGGTAACAGAAACCCAAGCTATCAAAAGACATTCAGTAGACTCCAACTTTTTCTACGTCAAAAAACAGGCCATACGCACAGGCCCCACTGGCTCCTAGTCTCTCCTTCGGACGTCCCCCGGCTGTCAGAGAACCCCCCTCCTCCGCGCTCAGGGGGAGGAGAGAGCAAACCTCGGAGGCGGGGGCCAGCGTCGGGGGAAAGCAAGCATCCCTGCGCCTCTCGCCCAGACCCACCTTGAGCAGGATGGACGGCGGCAGCTGGTTGATGTCTGGGGTTTCGGGAGGCGGCTCCCTGTGGCAGTCGCAGGGGTTTTCGGGGGGCTCCTGACTGTCCGCGTCGCCGCATTCATGCTGCTGCTGGGCAGACGAGGGGGCGGTGCCCCCCGCTCGGACAGCGTCCCCACCGGCCTCGGTGGGGACACCTTCGGAAGTGGGAGACGAGGGCGGGGGATAGAGCGGCTGCGGGGGCTGCTCAGGACCTTGGCAGCAACCGGCGTCGGGGGGCCGCGGCGGCGAGGCACCTCCCCCCGCAGGCCCT
>NW_007728930.1:245994-252695 GCF_000696425.1 Galeopterus variegatus
GGCGGGCGCGCCGGGGTTGTGCACGATGAAGCAGAGCATGCAGGGCCCGCGGAAGAAGCAGTCCCGGCTCCGAGGTGCCGCCGGCTGAGGGGGCACCTTGGCCGGGGTCCGGCGGGGCAGCCTGAAGAGAGGGCGCCGGCGGCGGCACCAACTGCAACAGCGAGGCCTCTTCTGGCTCGGGCGGTTACGCGGCTCCTTCGAGAGAAGGTGGCCCATATAGAAGGCCCCGAGGAGGGGGACCGGGACGGGGAGGGAGGGAGGCCCAGACAGACGGGCTCCTGGCGGCGGGGAGGCCGCTCGCTGGTTCGACCTCCGGCGCGCGGCGGGGTCGCCCGCCCTGCGCACACACGCACACACAGGCACACACGCGACGGTGGGGGTGGGCGTCAGCTGCTGGGTGCCCGGGTGCCCGACGGGGGCTACATGCTTTGCCCAGGGAAGCCGGGAGAACGATGGGCGCAAGCTTTGGGGACGCGAGGGAGGAAGCGAGGGAGCCTGCCGGCTAGACGACCAGTCTGGGCCCGGTCAGCCGGCTCAGTAAGTCAGCACGGCGGCGGGGGCAACGCCAGGTTCCCCTCAGACCATTTTAACTGCGGCTCAGCCGGAGGCGCGCGCGCCCGCGACACGGCTCGGGAGCCGCAGGAGCGCGCGACCCGTGCCGTGAGGGGGCGGAGCAATCGGCGGTGGCGCGCGCGGGGCGGGGCGCTGGCGTCCGGGCTGCTCACACAGGACACCCCCTAGACTGGGACTGCGGGAAGAAGCTGACCGGCAGAGCGTGGGGTGCGAGGGGTGTCGCGCGTACCCCTCCTTCCCGTCGTCACAGGTTTCACGGAGGCCACTGGGCGCACTCCTCTTTTCTGAGGCGGGAGGAGACACTTCCGAGCCAGCTGTGTGACATCCGTTTACACAGCCTCGCTGACGTCTCGAGGTGTAAGTTCAAGAGCTGCCATTGGCCCGGAGCCGCTCGGCTCTTCCCTTCACTTTCCACCCCCTCACCACCCCCGACTGAGAAACCGAGGCCACATTGGAGCTGTAATGCGGGTTCTGCCGAAAGGTCGGATCTGGGCCCTGACCGCCCCTCAGGTAGAGTGGCGGGTGTGCGGCCTTTGGGGTATGCGGACCTACGTCATGTGAAGGGCTATTTGGTGCGCTGCGTTGCCCCACTTGTTTTTCAACTTGTTGCATGCTATTGCCTTTCCACAACTTTATTTCAAAATGAAAGCATATATCAAATTACCTATACTCAGCTGAAAGATAAAAGTTTCTCAACCCAGCAAGTCATTCAACATCCCAGGCTACATGCTGTAGATGACTTTATTGTCTGCGCCCTCGGAATACTGTCTGTCCACCATCATATACTTTAAACATGATTGTGCAGTATCTCCTAAATGACAAACCTTGGTGACCCAGGTGCGAAAAAGGGAATAGGCTTTGCAGGCGATCCTTTAGAAGGTTTGACTGTAATGAGGTTAGAGAAAAAGGTCAGTAACTAGAGCGGTACCTGATAAGAAGAGGTTAACTTTCATAAAGGAGAAATTGGAGGAGGCTTAAATACTGTGGGAATGAGCCAGTATAAAGGAGGAGATAAGGGGCTGAGAAGATGGAATGGAGAGTCCTTTAGGAAAGATACCTTGTTTTTTTGCGGCTGGAGATGAGGAAAGGGTAGGTGAAGGATGGGTACAGATAGGTGGACGTTTCTGGCAGGAAGGTGAAATAGTTCCTTTCTGATTAAGTGAAGCCTGGTTACCTGCTGAAGAGTGGAAGAGAAGTGGCAGATGTTTTAAAAAGCCGCTAAGAATAACTTGAGAGAGCTAAGGAAACTGTACTGCAAGATTCAAGACCTTCAGTGTGGAGACTGCTATTTGAGCCTACTGTCTTTCCCACTAGAGTGGACAGCCTCATCCAGCCTTCCCCCAAACATGATATCAAACCTTTGCTAGTACTGGCTTCTTTGTCAGAAACGACTTTTACCTTAAATCTGTCACATTTGTATCCCCCTTTCTAAGCTTGATCACAATGAAATGGATTTCCAAGTAACCTAGAGGCAAAGAATTGTCAGGGTTTCATATACCTGTTATTGACGATCAAATGCACTGCCCAAACTACATTATCCACACCACTTTCATCCCTCTGCCTGTAGGGGAATATTCTAGGGCCCCAGAGCTCCATTGATGGTGAGTGGCAGGGCTCGCTTGAGGCCTTGTGAACAAGTCCTTTTCTGTCTCTAGTAGACTACACTTTGAGAAAAAAAGAAGGTGTTCTGAGACATTGCTTTATGTCTAAATCGTGGACCTGTCAGTTTCATATAAGTTAAACACATCTACTCCATGACCCGGCAATCCACAAATATACACAAAAAAAGTGTACAAAAATGTTCATAGCAGCTTTATTCATGGTCACCAAAAACTGCAAACAGCTCAGATGTCCGTCAGTAGGAGAATGGATAAATAAACTGATATATTCATCCAGTGAAATAGTACTCAGCAATAAAAGAAAAAAGAAAACAACGTGGATGAATCTCAAAAACTTATGCTGAATCAGAATCTCTGGAGTTGAGGCCTTGTAATCTCTACTTGATTTTGACAAGCTCCCTATATGATTCCTGTACAGACAGACTAGCAGAATGCAAACCTATCAGATTTATACATGCAATCTAACTCCAACTTCCTGTTTTTAGAGATGAAGCAAGTGACTGAGACTTTTGAACAGGTTTCCAAAATTTACAGTACTAGTCTTCTTACTCCCAGGTCCTGATCCATTCAACCACAAATGGGTTGTCCTTGGTCTTCCTGTTGGCTCTGTGCCTTTCTTATGACAAGTGACACTTTTATAGTTAAGTGATTTTCATATCTGTTCTCAACACCCAGTGTGTTAGTCCATTTCTGTTACTTATAACAGAATACCTGAAACTGGGTAATTTATAAAGAAAGAATATTTCTTACAGTTTTTGAGGTTAGGAAGTCCACAGTCCAGGGGGTGTATCTGGTGAGGGCCTTCTGGGTGGGAACTATCTACAGGGTCCTGTGGGGATGCAGGGTATCACATGGCAAGAATCACAAAATCTCTCTCATGGGTTCCTTGTAGAGCCACCAGTCCACCTCCATGATAAGTCATTACTCCATGAATGGATTAATGCATTCATGAGGACACAGTCCTCACAAGCCAATCACCTCTCACAGGCCCCACTTTCAAATATCATGATCAGATTTCCCACCCTTAACACAGTTCCAGTGGGGATCCACTTTCCAACACATGAACTTTTGGGGGACAAATTTGACCCATAGCACCCAGGATGATCACCCCGCTAGATCTCCCCAGAAAAATCGCAAAATCTATGAGACCTAGGATTATACTTAACCCTTCTATTTCTCTCTTTACCACAGCATGGAGCAGAGAGTTTTGTACATTTTATTAACAATTAAGTAAGCTGCTTCTATTGTCACCAGAGCTGTAATGAGTTTTGGAATTTACCACCCTAAATACGGTAGTTCCCCCCTCACCCAAGGGAGTTACATTGCAAGACCCCCAATAGAGGCCTGAAACCGTTAATAGTACTAAACCCTATATGTGTTCAATTTTTTTGTCTTTATATGGTGTGAAAGCAAGACGAATTTAGTAGAAACTGCACTTCACCCGTTCTGAATGGCATACAGACACTCTGTTTTTCACTTTCAGTATAGTAATCAATAAATCACATGAGGTATTCACCACTTGATTGTATAATAGGTTTTGTGTTAGATGGTTTTGCCCAATTGTAAGCTAATGGAAGTGTTCTAAGCATGTTTAAGGTAGTCTAGGCTAAGCTATGATGTTCGGTAGGTTAGTGTGTTAAAAGCATTTCGACTTACAATGGGTTTATCGACACGTAGCTCCATTGAAAGCTGAGAATCTGTACTGTTTTTTTGTGTAAATATGAGCATACTTCAGAAAGGTCATGGAAACGTTTGTGTGATCTTTTAATTCTATTTTTCCATGAACTTTTTGAAGTACCCTCATAAACACCTAAGATAAAGTTTAATTTATAAATTAGGTACAGTAAGAGATTAACAACAATAACTAATAATAAAATATAACAAACAATATACTGTAGTAAAAGTTATGTAAATGTGGTCTCTCTGTCTCTCAAAATATGGTATTGTATTGTACACACCCTTTTTCTTCTAGTGATCTGTTTATCTGATAACTGAGACGGCAACTAAGTGACTAACAGGCAGGTAGCATATCCAGCATGAGTACACTGAACAAAGGGAAGAACATCCCAGCAGGACAGAGCAGGAAGATGTCGAATTTCATCACGCTACTCATATGATGCACGATTTAAACTTTATGAATTGTTTATTTCTGGAATTTTCCATTTAATATTTTCAAACTGTGGTTCACCTGTGGTAACTAGAACCTTGGAAACTGAAACCACAGGTAAGGGGGACTACTGTAATAATACTGATAAATATTCTAAATATTCAGGAAACAGAATGAGTAAGAGTAATTATAGAGGCAATTGCAGCAGTTGATAGCTTTGTTAGTGAGAAGAAAAAAAAAAAGCACCCTAGACAGCTAAGAGCTAGACTGGCTCTATTTTTTAGGCTTTGATGGTACTGGCAGCAGGCCTGGCATTCTCAGCTGGGTTTGAACATAAACAATCTCACAACACACCAACTTCCAGCATGGTTACTCTGCAACAATAACAAATGAGACAAAAATAAGAACCTTCCATAATCATGTCTGAACACAGCAAATACAAGAACATTCTCTAAACCGCAAAAATGACCAAACGTTCTGGCTAATATAAGTGACCACTGCTTCTTGACAAATTATAGCCTTACTCTTTCTCTATTTTTCCTACCTTCTAAGTAACAAATATTAAAATATTCCATTATAGAATTAACTCTCCTTCCTGAGAGCATCTAATTCAGAGCAAAGCCTGAACCTTCCCCAAAAATCACTTACTATGAGCCCAATACTGTAATAAGTCTTTTACAACACGTCTTACTTAGAGTCTCCACAGTTCCTCATGGTGTGCTCTTAACCCTAACCCTAACCCAATTTGGTTTAACTGTAGGTGTTTTTTTGCTGGCCTTTACCTGGAGGGCATCAACTTTTGTTACAAATATCACTGCCCTATCTAAAATTACTCCCTCCTTTCCTCTTTCCTATTACCCAGCTTTTATATTTTTAATATCACATTTTTGTTTTGTTTTTTACTTTTTGTTTGTTACGTAACCTCCATGAGAACAAGGACATTGTTCAATTTTCGTAATAGTAATCTGGCAACTGTGTAGAAGATGGGCTAACGTAGGAGCAGGCTCTTAGCAGGAAGACTAGTTAAGGTTGTTCAAAGGGTCAATGGAGAGGCCTTAAAAGTATGAATTTAAGCATATGGGGGATAATGAGGCAGCAGTGGAATTGAGAAACATTTCTGATGTGGAGTTTTCAGTATTTAATAAATTATTGATGAATTGGGGAAATGAAGAAACCCAAAATTGCAAGCTGGGGTAGATTTATGTTATGACAAAGTGAGATTTATGATGAAAGCCAACATGTAAATTTAAAATGTTGTAAAAGAGTTTAAAAGAAAAGCTTTTTCTTCTTTTCTAACATAGAATATACTTGCTTTGAAATTCAGATTTGCCTATGAAAAGACACCAATGTATAAAAGGCTTTAATGCTTGCAGTTGGGTAATGGTGCTTGTGATAAATAGCCAAAACATCATATAGCATCAACCACAGTTCATGTGCCATGGATCTCACTGATTGTGGGAGATGCGATGAAGGCCTAGAAGGGCACTCTTTCAGGGCAAAAGACATTGTCATACATCTAGAAATCATGGAACACCCCAGGTGTTCAACAAATTTAATTCCTTATCGAATTGTAGTTTTGGTGAAATACTTAAAGTCAAAGATGATAGAGAAAACAAGTTTTCAGAAAATTCCCTTCAGGAGGACAATATATACTCTTGAATAGTTTGTTTCAGACACATATGACAGTTCAGCTGCTGCATGGCCTGTTCTTCCCTCAGCTCTTCTCTTGCCTGATTCATTCTCATTTTCCAGGTCTCAGCTCAGATATTATCTCCTGCCACAAGAGCTCTTCCCTAGTTCCTCTATCACACCACCCTGTTCGTTTCCTTCACAGTAGTTACCAGAGTCGGCAGTTGTGGTGTTTCTGTATTAATTGACTATGATCCCATCAGAATTAAGCCCTACTTTGTTTATTCCCTAATCACCAACACCTAAAATTGTTGATCAGTTGAATTTTAAAGGCAGATTATTCTGGATGGGCATGACATAATCAAGTGAACTCTAAAAGAAGGTCTAGACGTCAGAGTCAAGTCAGGGAGATTCAAAGCAGCAGCAGATGCTTTCCTGTTGGCCTCGAAGAAAGAGAGGACTATGTGACAGGAAATGGCAGGTGGCTTCTAGAAACAGAGTAGCCCTAGCTGATGGTCAGTAAGAAAGCAGGCCCTCAGTACTACAGAATTCTTAATTCCGCCAACAATCATATGATCTTGGACAAGACCCAGAGCTACACAAGGGAGCACAGCCTGGCTGATAGCTTGATTCCAGCCTTGTGAGAACCTGAGCAGAGAACCGATCTGAGCCCATGCCAGGACATCTGAATTATAGAACTATGAGATAATAAATAGGTGTTGTTTTAAGTCACTGCATTTCTGGCTATTTGTTTTTGCAGGAATAGAAAAAGT
>NW_007728930.1:253537-254491 GCF_000696425.1 Galeopterus variegatus
ATAGGTGTTGTTTTAAGTCACTGCATTTCTGGCTATTTGTTTTTGCAGGAATAGAAAAAGTACTCAAGCACAGACCTGTGGAAACCAAGACTTGATGTAGTTTTAATAGGCGAAAGCAATTGATAACTCTCCAAAGACTAATTCTAGCTCATGAAAGGAAAAAACTAAGCAGGAGTTAATATAGACAATTTGTTGTTCTCCCACTTTTATGTAAATTAATGGGATAATTGAAGCAAAGGTATGGATTTATTTATTTACTTATTTTGCTTAAAGCTCACATATTTATCTTTTCCTTTATTTAAATGAAATTAATACAACACAAAGATGTTCTGCCATTTATATTCCCTCAATTCTGTGCCCAGCTATATCCTATAATTGGTATTTTCTCTTTTTCAACTGTTAGAAACAGTGCCTAAAGAAAAAAGAATTGTTACATGCACCTCCCTAATATTTTATGGTTTTCCTCCTAAATTTAATTACATTTGGGTTTCTTATTATGTAATTTTTAAATGGTTACATACTTGTTCATGATAACCAAAGGTCAGATAATTATAACTACTTTTAGTGACTCAAATGGCAAGCCACTTTCACAACTCCACATGTTGACAATTGGTGGTATTAGTATAATAATAACCAAATGTTGATGCTCCAAACTTGTTTGCTCCACCCTAAGTCTGATGAGTAACAGATTCCTTCCTAACCCATTCTGGTTCCTTCCTAATCCCTATATCTGGTGATAAAACAATCATAACCAGGATCCATAAACTGGAATGATTAAAGGAAACATTTGAGTTATATGTGTAATCCCTCTGGGGCGTGTGGAGACAGAGGAAGGATGACAGAAGTAGTGATGCAGAGGTTGCTCTTACCAGAGCCACTGCCTGTGGCTCTTACTTCTCCTCTGTTCCTCTATCTGATATGGCTGGATTTAGTAATCTGAGTTACAAAACTTTT
>NW_007728930.1:255289-264442 GCF_000696425.1 Galeopterus variegatus
TAAAATTATTACCCACACGAGTAAGTAAAAAATTTAAGGGCTGGGAAAATTCTGGCAGTCTTCTGCATAGACTGAAGCAAACTTCCAGGCTTGGTTTTATTATTTCAGCCAAGAGAGAGAAAGCTTGAAAGGAAGAAACAAACAAAAAAAAAGACAGTAGAGAAATGGCTTTAATGTTTCGGTGGGTAGGGTGTTTCTAATAGCACTCAACTTAGAAAGTATCCTGTCTCACCCCAGAAACATAGGGCTCAACATCATTGTTTATTAGTGTAATACAAATACAAACCATAATGAGATAAGATCCCACAACTATTAAAATAGCTAAAATTAAAAAGACGGATATAGCAAGTGTTGGCAAGAATGCGGAACAATTGAAATGCTCATATACTGATGGTGTAAATGATAGTTACTTTGGAAAACGTGTTGCCAGTATCTTATAAAATTAAACATGCAGTTACCGTATGATCCCCCAAGCTCAGTCCTAGCTTTTTACACAAAGAAATGAAAACATGTTTACACAAAAGTCTGTACGTAAATATTGATAGTGGCTTTTTTCGTAATTGTCAAAACCTGTACACCACTCAAAGTTTCTTCATTTGTATATGGATAAACAAACTGTGGTACATCCACACAGTGGGTAAATCTCAAATTATGCTAAAAGAAGTTGGACTCAAAATATATGACTTTCTTGAAAAGACAAAACTGTAGCAACAGAAAATAGAGCAGTGATTGCCAGAATCTGACAGAGAGGAAAGGCTTACTACAAGGAGACAGAATGGAACTTTTGGGGGAGTCAGAAGTGTTCTTTATCTTGATTGTGATAGTGGTTACGTCACTGAATGTATTTGTAGAAACTTGTAGAACTGTACACTAAAAAGATGAATTTTTTATACTATGTAAGTAAACCTGACTTTAAAAGAAAGGAATATAGGACGATAGTTTATAAGACATCTAACCTAGACTCTTTAAAAATTCAATGTCATAGAAAAAAAAAAAGCGTAGCTGAACTAGATCCAAAGAGACTACAGAAACTAAAATACCAAATGAAATGTGTGAGCCTGGTCAAAACAACTAATAAAATTGTCTTTGTACAATTGGGGACATTTGAATATGGACTAGATATTAAATGATATTATATAATTATTGGTAATGTTCTTAGTCATTTAAAGGATATTATTATTATGTAGAGGAATATCTTTTTTGTTAGGAGATGCATACTGAAATATTTACGGTGAAATATTATGGTATTTACAACTTACTTGCAAATGGTACTGCAAAAAGAAAGTCAGGAGGGAACATAGGAAATGTTGATCATTATTGAAACCCTGTTCCCTCTTCTTTTATTACCAACCAGCCTCCTTTCATCCCTGAAATGTCTAGTTTCTGACTATGCCTTTCTATTTCCATCTACACCTCAATAATATTGAGATATGCTTCGTAATCTCTTTTTATGGATGTAGTTATGAGGAATAATCTGTGAAGAAAATTAATCCTTTTTGGGCACATTAAGGGAATATTTGCTAAGATCAAGTTATAGAATAGTCACTCTGAAAAAAACTTTGAAGGGTGAATTAGTAGGGGGAGTAATGGTTTCTGTAATAAAACGTGAGCGTAGAATATATTTTCTGGAAAGGCATCAATTTTTAGACAATGCGAGGTATATGTATATGTGTATGTGTGAGAGAGTGAGAATAAGGATCAGAAATAAAGTTCCTCATGTCTGCTACCATCAATAATAATTTTCAAGAAATTCCAAACAATTCTTGACTTTAACTCATTCTCTTCATTTGGTAGTAAAATTATTACCCACACGAGTAAGTAAAAAATTTAAGGGCTGGGAAAATTCTGGCAGTCTTCTGCATAGACTGAAGCAAACTTCCAGGCTTGGTTTTATTATTTCAGCCAAGAGAGAGAAAGCTTGAAAGGAAGAAACAAAAAAAAGACAGTAGAGAAATGNTGACACAAATGGATCAACCCTATCTGGGGTCCATTATTTCCCACTAAGTACACATTAAGATAACACTACAGGGATTAAAAAAATATTGTAACCCAATTGTTAAAGCATGTGGAAACATAATCCTTTTAAATTGGTTGTTCAGCAGCACTTGTTATTAAGAATCACCTCTCCCATCCACAACTGAAAAATGGGAATGAGTAAAATACAAGTAAGTGTACTTCAAAAAGTTCGTGGAAATATTCATACTATCTTTTCATTCTATTTTTCCAGGAACTTTTTGAAGTACGTCATATGGGTTGTAGGGTGTTTTCCTCCTTCCAGAGGAAGTGATCTAAAAACCTTGAAAAAGATTATTATAGAAGTAATCTAAAAGTGATCTAAAAACCTTGAGAACCATTGTAGTATGCTGTCCTCTGTGACTTCTTTTGCTTTCACCACTGCCTTATATCCTCATTTCAGTCTTATTTTGGAAGTGTGTGTGTGTGTGTGTGTGTGTGTGTGTGTGTGTGTGTGTGTGTGTGTCTTGGGGGAGAATACAGGGAGTCAGGGCTTCTGCTCAATTCCCATTGTTTTGCCAATGATTTTCCCTGACAAATCAGTATCTTTCCTCTTTATTGTCTTCAACATTTGTAAAAATTGACATCCCTAAACATTAATGAGTCGGGTCCGATTTGGATAATTTGAATCTTTATTGCACTACAAAACAAAGGTGTTCACTGCTGACTTACTAATAGGTAACACAACTGCAGATAGTGCTAGATGCTATTTTCATGTATTATAGATCTAGAGGAACTCTATTTCTAAAATTAATATAGTTGTTTTCCATGTTAACCATGAAAGGACAAATAATATTCTCATCACCAACACCACTGCACACACTCTTATATATAAAAGCAAAAAAAANGTAATTGTCAAAACCTGTACACCACTCAAAGTTTCTTCATTTGTATATGGATAAACAAACTGTGGTACATCCACACAGTGGGTAAATCTCAAATTATGCTAAAAGAAGTTGGACTCAAAATATATGACTTTCTTGAAAAGACAAAACTGTAGCAACAGAAAATAGAGCAGTGATTGCCAGAATCTGACAGAGAGGAAAGGCTTACTACAAGGAGACAGAATGGAACTTTTGGGGGAGTCAGAAGTGTTCTTTATCTTGATTGTGATAGTGGTTACGTCACTGAATGTATTTGTAGAAACTTGTAGAACTGTACACTAAAAAGATGAATTTTTTATACTATGTAAGTAAACCTGACTTTAAAAGAAAGGAATATAGGACGATAGTTTATAAGACATCTAACCTAGACTCTTTAAAAATTCAATGTCATAGAAAAAAAAAAAGCGTAGCTGAACTAGATCCAAAGAGACTACAGAAACTAAAATACCAAATGAAATGTGTGAGCCTGGTCAAAACAACTAATAAAATTGTCTTTGTACAATTGGGGACATTTGAATATGGACTAGATATTAAATGATATTATATAATTATTGGTAATGTTCTTAGTCATTTAAAGGATATTATTATTATGTAGAGGAATATCTTTTTTGTTAGGAGATGCATACTGAAATATTTACGGTGAAATATTATGGTATTTACAACTTACTTGCAAATGGTACTGCAAAAAGAAAGTCAGGAGGGAACATAGGAAATGTTGATCATTATTGAAACCAGTGAAGAATCTGTGTGTGTGTGTTACATTACCCAGATAACGTCTTTTACATTTAGTGGTGACACTCTGATCTGAAATATCACCTTCATTATATATCAAATTTGTAAGTATGTTTGTGGAAATTTCTATTTTCCCTTATTCATCATCAGCTAATTCCTATACCAATGTCCTCCAATTTTATTTATTGTCATTTTATGATGTTTTTATGTCTGGTAGGTCAAATCATCCTCATTTATCTTTTTCTAAAATATTCAGGGGTCATCTCAACAATTTATGATGAATATTAGAAGCATTTTGTCAGTGTCCCATTTGGACTTTGATTATTATTTAGTTGATAAATTAATTTGTGGAAAATTAACATATTTTTTAATAGGAATCTTTCTTTTAGGAACATGATATGTTTCTACATTTATTCAAATCTTTATTTCCCTGAGTAAAGTATTGCACTTTCCAGGATATTTTTCATTCTTTATTCCTAGTTACTTTATAGTGTTTGTGCTACTGTGAATTGCCTCTTTTTTCTATTATATTGTTTAGTTAGTAATTGCTGGTATGTAGGAATGTAGTGCTTGTTGTATAATTATTTTGTTATAAGCCACTTTGATGAATTTGCTTATTAGCTCATATATTTTGAAATGAAATTTTCTTAGGTAGAAAATTAGCCAATCTTCAATTAAATGATTATCTGATTTGGCTTCTTTTCTAATATAAATAAAATTCATTTTTTTCTTAATCTTATTCATTTGCATAGAATTTCCAAAACAATATCAAATAATAGTGATAAAGCAAGCAAAATTGTCTAATCCGAAATTTATAAAAACTAATGACTCTTGCTTCCCACATTAGGTATGATTTTGGCTATTTGAGATAAATATCTTTTATCTTGCATTCTTATTTTTCTACTTTTTAAAAATCAGCAGTGGAAGATGGATATAATATTTTTGGCATTTATCTTAATAATTACGTTTTTTTATCTTTGGCCTATTAATGTGACAAATTACATTAATAAATTTCTAAATGTTGAGCCATCCTCACCTTACTAAATAAACTTTATGTGATCATATTATATCACTTTAATATGATACTACAGTCATTTTGTTTATAGTTTATTTAGATTTTTGTATCTACATGTATGAGTTGAATTGGTTTATATTTTTTTTAATGGTTTCTTATTTAAAAATAAGTTTTCTCATTTTGACTTAGAGACGAGTTTTTTTCTTTTTCACATACTAGTTATCATTGTGTTATTATTTTTCATGGGAAATTAAAAAATAATATGGCCTTCCTAAGCAATGCAGGAAAGCTATATGTTTTTTAAAAAGAGAGTGACAGAGTTTATCACATAAAAGCATTATACATTTTTGTATAGTTAGTGACACATATGATCAGACTTGGAGAAAATAGATGACATTTATAGAATGAAGAGTTAGTATCATTGAAATTTACAGGGCTTCTAGATACTAAGAGAAATATATAAATAATCTAACAGAAATATGGTCAAAAATATGAAAATGAATATTTTGAAAAAAAATCAATAAATACATAAAAATATATTCAACTCCACTATTTGTCAACATAAAGATGAGACTCCGTTTTTACCCATCACATTGTCAAAATTTAAAAGATTAATAGAACCCAGTTGAGCATGTGGGAACAGGTATTCTTATACTCTTAGAGGAGTGATAATTTCTACAATCTTTTGTAAAAGCAAATTGGAAAAATCTATTGAAATAAAAAATGCTTGTATACTTTTCCCCAGAATTTTATCCTAAGAAACAACAGCACAGAATATTTAGATGTAAGTGCAAAGATATCCACTGAAGATCTTTTTTCTGTTTTGCAATCTAATATAGTGAAACAATGTAAATGACCATTGATAGAAGAATGGTTGAATAAATTATGGTATGACATTACAAAAAAAATTGATCTTTGAAATTAACGAGGCAATCTTTTCATTGTGACTAAACTGATGCGCATGGTAAATGGTGATGAGTCAAAGGAAAACTGTAGGCAAATATATATTGCATGATTTTAAGTTTTTAAAATCTCTGTGTGATTAGTATATATAGTTTTATATTTATAAACTGAAAAATTTGGTGTTGATATGCTTCATATCATTAATAGTGGTGCCCACTAGTAAATGAGGCAGGAGTTGGAAGGACCCAAGTGGAAATTTCATCTGGTACTCTATATTTAATACTTTCTATTACTTTAATAAGCTAAAAGGCTTTTAGCATTTTAGCTTTTAGCATTTGGATGATTTCTACTTTTCTTGTGGTAAAAGACTCAAAGAAGGTGGAAAGAGGTCATCTAAAACCTTATCATTTTTGATCCACAGTCTCTTATCTGTACAATGAGACTTTCCAGAAGACTATTAACTCTGTAAAATCAAATCCTCCTTAACCAGATGAATATCTACACTGAGGTATTCATAATAATGTATTTGTACATTTGAAGGCAATTCTAAAGAATTTTGAGAAACATTTTCAGCAATAACAGTGTCACTGGAAAAGAACATGCATTCCATGGATAATGTAGGCAGTTCACAATACAGTAATAGAGCAACTAAAAATTCATTTGTAAGTTGTTACTAGTCCTGTAGTGATAAGAAATTATGAGAGTAGGACTTTTTCCTCTTTTATTTGAGAAAGCTGGAAAAATATTACTAAGTTTTTATTTAGTCAACAAAATTTGCTTGGAATGCATAACACATTTTTCCCACATCAACATTGTAAATCATCATGTCTGTAAGTCATGAAGGCCAGATTGGAAAAGTTTATTCAACTCAAATGTGACTAATCTGTAATACTAACAGTAGACCTCAGTAAATATTTATTATGTGAGAGAGTGGATAAATAGATGAATCAATAGGGAAGACCTGGAAGTTCACTGGATTGTAAACTCTGAGAGGGGTTCCATGTAAGTGGTGGCCACCTGTCACATAGTTGGTGCTCAATAAATGTTGAATGAATCGTTGAAGAGCTATCCTCACTTTCCCTGGATATGGAACTGGACTTGTATAATAAATTATGTATGTCTCAACTCATTATTAGAGGGTAGATTTTTTAAAAGATAAAATCATGAACTCTGTACAAAAATGAAATAAGGATGTGTTAAGTTTTTTGTTTTGTTTTGGTAGCTGTCCAGTATGGGGGTCTGAACCTGTGACTTTGGTTTTACAAGGCTGTGGTCTAACCAACTGAGCTAATCAGCAAGTCCCCAGAAATGTTTTAACTCAATTATTGAAAGAACTAGAAACATGTAAATAGCCAGTTCAAGGAGATTCCAAAGACAAGACACAAATAGAGGCCATCAGGAATGCTGAAATGAACTTAACAGATGCAAGAGTGGTCAAACTCCACAACAACCAATTGCATCTCTAGCAGCAAGATCATTTCCATTACTAGAAGTTCACTACAACTAAGAGTGGGAAAATAGCTCAGAGGTAATAAGAGGCACAAATAATGGGAAAGAGTGGGCAAGACAATGCCTAGCATTTCATAGGACAACCAGTAATATTTTTTTTCTTTTTTGTCATATCAAAATCTTTCACAATTTTTCCTGACAATCTTTTCTCCTTGTGATAATAATAACGTCAAAGACCTTTCTTTTTAAACTCTGTTTTTTTGTTTTGTTTTTTGCAGCTGGCCGGTATGGGGATCCAAACCTGTGACCTTGGGGTTATAAGGCTGTGCTCTAATCAACTAAGCTAACCAGCCAGTTCTTGAAGACTGTTCTTAGTCATACACACAAAAAAGGCTGGCTTTATTAGATTTGGCCTGATTATTTGCATAGGTGAAGCAAGGGCAAGAATTACTTGCATAGGTGAAGCAAGGGCAAATCACAGCCTGTTGCCAGTTACAGCCCACAGCCTACTTTTGTGCTTCCTGAGAGTTAAGAATGGTTTTTATATTTTTAAGTGGTTGAAGAAAGATGAAAAGATGAATACTATTTTGTGACACGTGAAAATCAGATGAAATTCAAATTTCAGTTTCCATAATTAAAGATTTATTGAAACACAGCTATTCTCATTTGTTGTGGCTACTTTCTCACTATAGTGTCAAAGTTGAGTTGTTACAGAGGCCATATGGCCCACAAAACAAGGACAGGACTAGGATGAGGTAAGTGAGGTACTTGCCTTGGGCACAAGATTTAAAGGGGCACCAAAAAACTAGGTAATTAATATGAATAATATTTTGATGCAATATATTTAAAAATCAAAAGGAAAGGAAAGAGCTGGCTGATTAGCTCAGTTGGTTAGAGCATGATGCTGGTAACACCAAGGTCCAGGGTTCAATCCCTATAGCAGCCAGCACCAGAAAAGTTAAAAGAAAAAAAAAAAAAAAGACAGGAGCAAAATGTAAACATTTTAAACAAAGAATCAGTTTTATTGATTTTTCTTTTTGCCTTGATGGAATTCAGAACATGCTACCCCAAAATAAAGCACCTTGGCATACCAAATACTTTAAGCTATAGGAATTTGAGGAAAAGGCAGAAGTAGGAAGATTACTCTAACCTTCCCCAGGCCCTTCTTGTCTGAAGCAGGTCTTAAGATTCTTCTGTGAGAAGTATCCTCCCTAAACCTGGATGAAAGGAGCATCCTACTTTCCAAAGACATAGAGATGCCAAGAAAAATCTGAACAAACAGGACTTGCTAAATTTTCCCCAGTTTATTACCATTAAGTCATACTCTTTGCCCTGTCATATTTTCCCCATGACTATCCACTCTTCATTAAACCTGCTTTAAAAAACACTCAGGTTTAATTGTTTCTTCAGGTTTTCATTTCCTTATTAAGTCACCTGTGTCAAGTAAAACTTATAGTAAATAAGTTTGTATTCTCTTTTCTCTTGGCAATCTGTCTTATGTTATAGGATCTTTAGCCATGAACCTAGGAATGGTAGAAGGAAAGATATTTTTTCTTCCCTATAGCCTAAGGTTCCAGTATGGCTTGGCATGGCATTGCTATATCTCAGTAGACTCACCCTGGTCCTTGCCCTGTCACAATCCTAAAATACTCATATTTACTAGCTGGCCTTTTAAGAAAAGTTTATGAACAACGGTGTTAACAAACTGTATAAGCTTCCTTGGGTTTGCTATTCAAACTTAAGCACTAAGTGCTAAGGTCACAAAATAAACTTTTTTTAATTGAAACATAATGGATTATACATATTTGTGGGCTACAGAGTTGAATATCAATACCTGTGTACAATGTATGATGGTGTGATGATCAAGTCAGGATAATTAGAATGTTCATCATTACAAAATGTAATTTCTTTGTGTCGAGGACATTCGATTGAGAGGTTTCATGAGTAATCTTGGATTGGAATCTTAAAAGCTTCAATTATTTTCCGTCTTGAAGCTAAGAAATCAAGCCCCATAACCACTCTCCACCAGATTTCTTCTGCAATAAATATAAAGTTGGGTACTTTTTCCCTTTTTGAGGTCCTCAAAATTGGCTATGTTTCCTGGTTTACCAGCCCTTTTATCATCTGTAAGTCTGGGACCTTGTAAGTTAATTTTAC
>NW_007728930.1:264724-264996 GCF_000696425.1 Galeopterus variegatus
TGCAGCTGGCCGGTATGGGGATCCAAACCTGTGACCTTGGGGTTATAAGGCTGTGCTCTAATCAACTAAGCTAACCAGCCAGTTCTTGAAGACTGTTCTTAGTCATACACACAAAAAAGGCTGGCTTTATTAGATTTGGCCTGATTATTTGCATAGGTGAAGCAAGGGCAAGAATTACTTGCATAGGTGAAGCAAGGGCAAATCACAGCCTGTTGCCAGTTACAGCCCACAGCCTACTTTTGTGCTTCCTGAGAGTTAAGAATGGTTTTTAT
>NW_007728930.1:265759-267810 GCF_000696425.1 Galeopterus variegatus
AAAAAAAAAAAAGAAGGTTTTATTTCAGTGTACAAAAATAGTCTATGGAATTGTGGGTTATAGAATATTTAAGAAAGAGAGGGCTGGCTGGTTAGCTTTGTTGGTTAGAGTATGGTGCTGAAAACAGACAATGAAACAAAAACTGCCTGTCCATCAGGAAGACTCAGTGAGTGTAGTTCATTTGTTACTGCAACCAATAATATCAGAATGGAAGAAATTCTCTGTTGGGGTGCAGTACATAACTGTTTCATGAGTTTTGATCAGATTTCCCTTGGGAGTAAAAATCCATTATTGTCAGCAAGGACACTGGCAAACCTACAGGAACTGCCCATTAAACATACAAATTCTGAAAAGTTATATCAATAACATTTGCTTACACAAACTTATCTTAGGGAAGACTAAGCATCTCTTCTAACTGACAATTCTTCCCATCCAGTTCTTCCAATAGGAACGTTTCCCAAAAACCTAATTATTTCTAGCTTCTCTCTTCTTGTAAGGTGAGAAACCAAATCTTAGTGGTTTTTTCCAGGGGCCCTTTAGAAATCTCAGAGATACTTTTGGGTGTAAAAGATATCTGGAGATTTTTATTTTATTTTATCTAAATTTAGCCTTCTAATTTTGGAAAGGCAGTTTCAAGAGAGTTGTCAGAGAATATATGGACACTTATTTAAGGTAAACAATTAAGGTATGTTTAAAAGTAAACATAGAAGGTAACATGATTGTAAAGAACCTCAGCTCTGTCAAAAGTGAGAAGACTTTGTCTTTTTTTCTAAATAATCAAGAACATAATAAAATCAACATAAAGCACAAAAAAATTCTGATGAGCCACAGAATCTCTGCTATGTATGTAGGCAGATAACACAAGAGGTTAAGAGTAAGCTTTCATATTATTGGTAAAGTTAGTGATGGATCTTGGACGTGACCAGCACCATCTTGGACATGACCGGTGCCATCTTGGATGTGACCGGTGCCATTGTACACACACTCAGCACAAAATGGCCACCAACCTTTCCCTTAGGAGAAACCTCGTGGTTTCAGAGAAATAGAAACTCCTCCACACCAGCACCAAACCCCTCCCTGATTACATCAGCCTTCCTTNCTTGGATGTGACCGGTGCCATTGTACACACACTCAGCACAAAATGGCCACCAACCTTTCCCTTAGGAGAAACCTCGTGGTTTCAGAGAAATAGAAACTCCTCCACACCAGCACCAAACCCCTCCCTGATTACATCAGCCTTCCTTCCAACCTATATAAGCCCTCTCACCCTGATGCCAGTTGCTGCTCTCCATTTTTAGTGAAGCCAGGCAGATTCTTTTCCTTTTAATAAAGCTTGATCAGTACTCGGTGTTTCAGCTCACTTTCTTTCAGTTATTAATCAGTGAACCAAGGGAAGTAAATCATTAAAACTGAGTAATCTTTGCTAAAATTTAATATATTTTTAGAGCTTCTTTTCATACTCATATATTGTAAACCAAGGGGAAAAAAATTCAGTCTCTTAAGTTTTCTCCTTCATTATCCTTTTATATTAATTTAATAATTACTTAGGACATCTAAGGCCCTGAAGCCCTTTTGGGAGATACATAAAGTAGAAACTATTTCCATAATAATATTAAATGGCATTTGCCTTTTTTATTCTCATTTTATCACAAATGTACAGTGCAGAGATACATGATGTGTGATAACACAACAGATTAAATGCAGATGCAGACATGAGAATCCAGATATTTTCTAGTAAGCCAGACATTTAAGAGATTTCCAAAAATGTAAAACAATGCCATTCTTCTCATATATTTTGGCTTCATAAAATATAGTTATTTTTCACACACAAAAAATGTCATTTATTTTAATATGTGATAGGTTCATCTGATTGATATTGCTGTTTTCCATTGATTCAAAAAATAAATATTTTTTTACATTTCTCATACAAACAGAAGCTCTTTGGAGGCCTTAATAATTTTTAAGTTTAAAGGACTTGGAGATTAAAAACAGCAACAACAAATTTTTTTTATCTTTAGGGGGAAAAATAACCTGCTCTTTTTCTTTGAAAA
>NW_007728930.1:268680-270146 GCF_000696425.1 Galeopterus variegatus
TTTTTTTGTTGTTAAGTTGGTATATAAACCTTTATCTCTGGCTATTCTGTGAGTTGAATGACTTCCACATGCAGGTGTAAATAAACCCTGTCTATTTCCTGCTAATCTGTCTATTGTCAGTTAATTGACAGGCCCCAATCACATGGATAGAGGAAAATGTTTCCTCCCTAAGTGGGGAGAGGGGGTTGTTGAACTGTCACACACAAACATTTGAGCAATCTAGCATGTGAACACACAAAACACAACTTTGTACAGCAACTGCACATCTCTTTTACACATTCGTAAGGTGGCAAAAATGAACACATTAATTAGCATGACTGAAAGATATAGCCTCTCTGTAGCATATAAAATAAGATGCAAAAGTAAATAAATTTTAAACTGTGTTTCTTAATTAATAGTTCAGTATTCTGATTTACCTAGAAATTGTCCTGGCACTCAATGATTATTAATTAACTCAATTTAATAATAGTTTAAGGTTTTAAGTTACCTAAAGATCTTGGAAATTGTCTTAAAGCTGAAGTACTACAAAACACAATCACTGCTGAAATAAGTTTGTCAGAATAATGACTCAATTTAGTTGAATAAAAATTTACATTTTTCAAAATCCTAAACATTACATAGGAGTAATGCCAGCTCACCTGATCAGTAAACCTGTAGCTTGTGGGGAAAAAAATCCAAGTAAAACAGAATGTATATGAAGGGGTCCAGAACATGCTACTGTAGCATAAAAATTATTTTGAGCACAAGGCATTTGAGTTCCTGAAATCGCTTAACTGCCTAAAAGCAGAGCCACCCAGAAGAACTCAAAAGAACTCAATTGTCATAAATCCCATCACAAGGAGTAATCTGGAGAGACTGACTATTATGACCAGAGATGAGAAGTTTCTACACCACTCCTAAATAAACATTGTCACAAAACTATTGCTATCTCCCATATATTCTCCTGAGGGCCCATTTGTTTATCCAAAAAGTCATTTNACCACTCTCCACCAGATTTCTTCTGCAATAAATATAAAGTTGGGTACTTTTTCCCTTTTTGAGGTCCTCAAAATTGGCTATGTTTCCTGGTTTACCAGCCCTTTTATCATCTGTAAGTCTGGGACCTTGTAAGTTAATTTTACTGGGTGGGCTTCATAGGTATTAATCCAATATGTAAAGTGAACCTGGTTTTCCATGAAAATAATCTGCCATGTCTGATTAAAAGAGTATCATTCTCAAATTGTACACTACCTTTAGGCAAGGCATTGGTTGTACAATTTGTCCAATTATATCCTGGTATAAAGGCAAATAAATTCTTATTAAACATATGCAAATAACTATATTGTCATGAAAAGAAATGAGACAGTAAATGTTTCTAAATTCTGGGGAGTCAGTGAAAATCAGACACTATGTAAGAAGGTTTTATTTCAGGGCCGGCCCAGTGGCGCACTGCTACAGTGCGCCGCTTGGGAGCGCGGCGGCGCTCC
>NW_007728931.1:0-575 GCF_000696425.1 Galeopterus variegatus
TATTGACAGTGGGGTGTTCAGGTCCCCCGCTATTATGGTATTAGTGTCTATTTCCTTCTTTAGGTCTAATAGAGTTTTATTTTATAAATCTGACTGCTCCAACATTGGGTGCATACGTATTTATGATTGTTATGACTTCTTGATGGATCAGTCCTTTTATCATTATGTAGTGTCCCTCATTGTCTCTTTTTATGGTTTTTAGTTTAAAGTCTACTTTGTCAGATATAAGAATAGCTACTCCAGCTCATTTTTCTTTTCTGTTTGCATGGTAAATCTTTTTCCATCCTTTCACTCTTAGTCTATGTGTGTCTTTATGGGTGAGGTGGGTCTCTTGTAGGCAGCATATAGCTGGGTCCCCCTTTTTAATCCAGTCAGCCAGTCTATGTCTTTTGATTGGGGAATTTAAGCCCTTTACATTAAGAGTTGTTATTGAAAAGTGTTGATTTATTCCTGGTATCTTATTGATTGTTGTTTGGTTGTCTTAGATGTCTTTTGTTCCTTGCTTTCTGATTTACTGTTTGTTTTCTGTTTGTTGGTTCTTTAGGATGTAGATATCGCGACATAGGCAACTCACT
>NW_007728931.1:687-1372 GCF_000696425.1 Galeopterus variegatus
ATGTGGTGCTGAACTCCTTCAGTTTTTGTTTGTCTGAGAAATATACTATTTGCCCTTCATTTCGGAACGATAGCCTTGCAGGGTACAGCATTCTTGGCTGGCAATCTCTGTCTTTTAGTATTTTGAATATATCACCCCATTCTTTTCTGGCTTTTAGGGTTTGTGATGAAAAGTCTGATGTTAGTCTGGTTGGGGCTCCCTTATAGGTGAGTTGACGCTTCTCTCTTGCAGCTTTTAAGATTCTCTCTTTGTCTTTGATTTTTGTCAATTTGACTATAACATGTCTTGGAGAAGACCTTTTTGGGTTGAATACAGTAGGGGATCTTTGAGCTTCCTGAATCTGAAGATCTGTGTCTTTTCCTATACCTGGGAAGTTTTCTGCCACTATTTTGTTGAATATGTTTTCAGTGCAATCTCCTTTTTCCTCCCCTTCTGGAATACCCATGACTCGGATATTTGAATGCTTAAGGTTGCCTGATATCTCTCTTAGATTTTCTTCAATATTTTTAATTCTTTTTCTTTTCTTTTCTTTTCTTTCTTTCTTTCTTTTTTTTTGTCTGCCTGTGTTATTTCAAACAGCCCATCTTCAAGGTCAGAAGTTCTCTCTTCTGCTTCTGCAAGCCTGTTGGTTAAACTCTCTGTTGTATTTTTTATTTCATTGAATGAATAAGGAGAGATTGGAACT
>NW_007728931.1:1687-12951 GCF_000696425.1 Galeopterus variegatus
ACGCTCCGTTGTGTTTTTTATGTCGCTGAATAGCTTCTTCAATTCAGCAAGTTCTGCTACATTTTTTTTCAGGAGATTGATTTCCTTGTACATTTCCTCTTTCAGGTCCTGTATACTTTTCCTCGTTTCATCATGATGTCTAGCTGAGTTTTCTTGTATCTCATTCAGTTTCCTTAGACATATCACTCGAAATTCCTTGTCAGTCATTTCAAGGGCTTCTTGTTCTATAGGATCTAGAGCTTGAGATTTATTATCTTTGAGTGGTGTACTTTCTTGATTGTTAATGTTTCTGGTGTCTTTTCTTTGATGTTTATTCATTGTGGCAGGGGGTTTCACAGTCCACAGGTTTGACACTATTGCCTGACTAAGATTTTGTTCGGGTTGCCAATTTGGTATGGCTACCTCAGTGACTACTCAGTTGTACACTAGTGTCAGGCAAGTCCAAAATTGACTACTGGGAAGATGGCGGGGCATTCACGCCAGTCCCTCTGGTGAGTCTCAGCTCCCGCATTGCACTCCCGCGCTGCACTCCCGCAGCGCTCCCGCATTGCGCTCCCACAGCAGTCTCCACAGCCAGAGCCGCCTGGCCGCCTCTCGCCGCCCCTGGTGCTCCTGGCTCCTGTTCGTGCCGCAGCCTGCTCAGTCTCTCTTCGGCTTCTGGTTCTAGCGGTGCCCGGGGCCGGGGAGGCGACAGCCCCCTCCCCAGCAAATACCGCTGTCGCCGGACCCCGAGTCCTGGTGGCAGGGCTGCGCAGCCTGGTCTGGATATGAGGGCAGCAGCCGCGAGGCCGGGCGCCGAGTGGCGGCTGCTCCCGGTGGCTTCTTTCCGGGGAGGATTTTGTAAATTTCACAAAATGGCGCACACTCCAAACCTCAGTGCACGTATTATGAGAGTCCCCTTCAAGGTCTCAGCAATCCTTCAGAGCAATCCACCTGGGTAGTAACAGCTACCCCCGGTGCAAGCAAGGACACCAGAGGTTCTGACTCACCATCAGGCTTTCTGAGTTCCTCTTCTTGCTGGTGGCCTCTGGGATCCTGCTGGTGCGGGGTGCGGGTGGTTCACTCCAGTTGCTCTGGTCATCTTAGGAAAACAACTTGCACTTTATAATTGGACAGGTGAATCGTTTGGTGACAGCGAAAGATAAAGGAAACGGTGGCAAGACCCTAGCATAGTGCCGGGGTTATTCATGTTTCCTTTCTTTAAAGAGTTCAGGAGTTTTGGAGACTGGGAAGTCCAAAGTCCAGGGAACACACCTAGTGAAGGCCTTGGTGATGGCGACAGTGACCCAGGGGTCTTACATGGCAGAAATGGCAGAGCCCCAGATGGAATCTTAGTGAGAACCTTGCACCTGGCCCCCACAGCGACATCCCCCTCCCTTCCTGCTTTTCATTTCCCATGTTCAATTCCCTCAAACCCTTCTTTAAAGACCCCTCAGTAAATCTGAGTCTCTGAGATGGCTTTAGTTTGGCCATTCTTCAGGTTAACTGGAGAGGTGGGTTAGTCTAAGGTCTCTCCTCAGGTCACTGTATTCCTGAATAAAAGCTGACTTCCATTTTCACCAACATTTGACTTTTGAGCTGTTTGCTTTTGAAAGGGGGCAGGCAGCTGGACCTGTGCCCGTTAACATGCTTACTATGTGCCATGCACCATGTTAGGCAGTTTGCATAGATAATTTATTTCATTTAATCTTCTCTATCTTTAAGATGAGGAAATATGAGGGGTGAAAGGAAAAAACCCCAGCCCAAGCACAAAAATAAAACACACCAGGTGACAGGGACTCAACCAAAGTGTATTAGGCAGGTAAAATGAACACATGGGGTGCCCTCTCCAGAGTGGGAGCAGCAGCAAGGAGAGTTGGGGTGGGCCTTTTATATCCAGTTAGGCTGAGCTGGACTGTTCCTATTGGCTAAGAAGGAAGGGGAGGGAAGCGAGCAGGGTTTAAGCTGAGTTAGGATTTTTCTATAGGTGGAGAAATTCGTGTGTGCGGGAAGGGGATGTGGTGGTGAGGAAGAAGGGGGAGGGTTTTTTTTGTGATTCTCTGAAAACGTGCTCTTCTAGGGACCTGAAACTCTCCACGGCCATTTTGGGTGTTCCTCCCTTCCGCCCACCGCCGTCTTAGACATCGGCTAAAACATAATTGCCTAACAAGGGGGAGCTGAGATTCAAACCCAGGTGTATTAGTCTGTCCAGGTTGCCATAACAAAATACCATAGACCAGGTGTCTTAAACAACAAATTTATTTTCTCACAGTTCCAGAGGCCAGAGGTCCCAGATCAGGGTGCCAGCATGGTCAATTTCAATTTCTCCTCTTGGCTTGCAGAATCTTAATTACTTCCTTAGAAGCCCAGTCTCTGAATACAGCCACCCTGTGGGTTAGGACTTCAACATGAATTTTGGGGGGACATTCAATCCATAACACCAGAACTGACACCAGAGCCTGGGAAGACGTAGTCACATATTAGTTGAAACCTCTGGTTTGTTCTGACACTATAGTACAGACAACGTTTGCATGGTGGTGCTGGAGGGGAGACTGCTTCATTTGCTTCAGAAACTTTAATCCAAATAGGACTGCCAACCTTTCAGATGTCTAGAAGCATATGTCTCACAGCGATTTGTTGGGGAACACTTGAAAGTGTTTCTGGATTTAAAAGTCCACATAAACTTAGAGTTTAGATAAAAAGGGAAAGAATTTGGAAGAGGGGAAGAAAAGAAAAAGTAATCCCACTGACCTCAGAAGCTATGACTCAGAAACAGTCTTTTTTATTTACATCCCCACCCCACTGGCCCCCCCACCAATCAGAAATGGTTTGCTGGGAGGTCTGGCAGCCTCTCTGGGCTGATGGCAATAGATAACGGAAATTTTCTTTGAAGTTCCTCCAAAGATGTTGATCTGATTTCTTTTTGTGGTCTGATTGTTTTTGGTCCTGATCATTGCTCTGGAGAAGGAATGAAGATTGTGTACAAAAGTATTTCAAACCCTCCTTTCATCTCCTCTTTCTTTGCAGAAGCACAATTTAATCAGGACATTTGCTTGCACTGTAATTATTTACTTAAAGGACTCCTGGTGTGTTTGCAGACAAGCAACTCATTCTCCTTGCAAATTGTGAGGGGGTGGAGATTGTACTGATATTCCCAAATATCATTAAACCAGACAGCTGCTGTGGTTAATTTGCCTTCTGAAGATTGGTAAATTCCACCATGTTAACTGAGTACAACTGGATCAGGATTCACAAAACAAATTTTTAGACAAGGACAAAGAGCTGCAAAGGAGTTGCGATTTTAAGCTCTTGGGGTAGTATATATGTATTTATTTATTTATTTATTTCTTGGGGAAGTATTTAAACCTTGGTACAGACCCCTGACTTTTTTCAACTATAAACAAGTGATTCTCTCCAGGAGAGTTTGAATGCTGTTTCTTGGAATTTTTTAATCAGAATTTTGTTTACTATTTTAATCTCCCCTGATTCAGAGACTTGAAAAAAAAAGTATATTTTCCTGGAAATGGATCAAGAACTTAAACTGAATTTGCAAAGATCCAGAAGGGGAAGTAGAGCTGCTTTGGGCTGAATTACAAGAGCATGGAAATAGTGACAAGAAAGTGTCAACTATCCAGAGTAATTAAAACTTCCCCACCCTACCAAGGTGGAGCAGTAAATGCGGTTAGTGTTTTAATACCTGACTAATTGATGATATATTATTTACAGTTTGAAACATAGGCCAAAGAGACCCTTAGGCAGCTTTGCTTGTTACCAAACAGAAAGCCCCAAGGCCACAGTAACTAATCAGACTATCTTAGTGAAGGTCATGACATTCGAAAGTTGTGGCTCTTGGGCAGAGGCTGGCAAACCCAGGGCCAAATCTGGCCCACTGCCTGTTTTGTAAATAAAGTTTGATTGAAACATAGCCCTGTCCACTTGTTTACATATCGTCTCTGGCTGCTTTCCTGTTTCAATGGCAGAGTTGAACAGTTGTATAACAGAGGCCATTCAACCTACAAAGCCTAAAATATTCACTATCTGGTTCTTTGCAGAAAAATTTTTTGACCCCTCCTTGCAGGACCTCAAGTTGGCTCCTTCTCCATTTCCTCATCCATTGGCATAGGTGGGGGGGCATGCTGTATCAAGTATCAGATGAGGAATTGACCATTCAAGCTCTGACTAGGTTGTTTCCTCTGGCATGACAAATTTTGTCATCTGTTAATGCTTGAGCCACAGGTTTAATTAAGATAATATAAATGGTTAAAGCCTATCTATTCTCAATTAGCAGTACCCAGAAAAGAAATATACAAGAACTTTATTTTTAAAATTTTAAATTAGCAACAATTAGAGGGGAATCTTCTTTAACTTGATCTTTTCTTCAACATTTGAAAAGTATCTCATCTTCGTTAAAATTTCCTTGGCTTTTTCAAAGTCATCTGAAATAAATAGAGACATTGATGTCAGGCTTCGTTTCAAGTAAGAATAAAACCAACTCTGGCGACCAAGCACACAGGTATTGATATTCAACTCTGTATCTCACAGATCTGTACAATCAACTATGTTTCAATGAAAAAAAAAAAAAAAAAACTCTCTACCTATGAAATAATGACTCCCTATTTCCCCCTCCTCCTCCCAGCCCTAGGCAACTACCATTCTACTTTCTGTCTCTATGAATTTGACTATTCCACGTACCTCATATAAGTAGAAACATATAGTATTTGTCCTTTTGCATGGCTTATTTCTCTTAGCATAATATCCTCAAGGTACATCCAGGTTGGAGCGTGTGTTGAAATTTCTGTCTTTTTTAAGACTCAATAATATTCCATTGTATGGATATACCACATTTTGTTTACCTGTTTTACCTGTTAATGGACACTTAGGTTGCTTCCACCTTTCAGCTACTGTGAATAATACTGCTACGAACACAGGTAAATGAGTATTTGCTCAAGTCACTGCTTTTGAATCTTTTGAGCATATACCTAGAAGTAGAATTGCTGAATCATTTAATTTCATTTTTAATTTTTTGAGGAACTGCTATACTGTTTTCCTTAGCAGCTGCAGCACTTTACATTCCCACTAACAGTGCACGAGTTCCAAACTCTCTACATCCTTGTCAGCACTTGTTATTTTCTAGTGTTTTTCTTTCCCCCTAGGGTTTTTTTGATAGTGCCATCCTAATGGGTGTGAGGTGACACTTCATATGATTTTCTCTCTCTCTCTTTTCTTTTGGCAGCTGGCCAGTACGGGGAACCAAACCCTTGCGCTTGGTGTTATAAGGCTCTGCTCTGACCAACTGAGCTAATCAGCCAGTCTCATCATGGTTTTCATTTGCATTAGGTTAGTAATGCTGAGCATATTTTTATGCGCTTTTTGGCCATTTGTATATCTTTTTTGCATGTTCTATTTCTTAAGCTGGGTGGTGAGGACATGGGTGTTTGTTCTATTATTACTCTTGTTGAGTTCCACTATGTTCTTACTGATTTTCTGCCTGCTGAACCTGTCCATTTTTGATGGAGAGGTGTCAAGTCTTCAATAGTGGATTCAACTATTTCTCCTTGCAGTTCTATCAGTTTTGCCTTATGTATTTTGATGCTCTGTTATCAGGTGCACACATTAGTTAAAGATTGTTAGGTTTTCTTGGAGAATTGACCCCTTTTTTTTGTGGCTGGTTGGTATAGGGATCTAAATCCTTGATCTTGGCGTTACCAGCACCATACTACTCCTGTTTTCTTTTGATTAGAGTTAGCATGTGATATCTTTCTCCATTCTTTTACTTTTATGTGTTTATATTTGAAGTGGATTTCTTTCTTTTTTTGTTTTCTCTTTACTTATTTTTTAAAAGTGGATTTCTTGTAGACAACATATAGTTGGGTCCTGTTTTTTGAACCATTCTGACATTTTCTTTTAATTGGTGGTACCACACTACTCCTGTTTTTCTTTGATTACTGTTAGCATGTTCTATCTTTCTCCATTCCTTTATTTTTAATCTATATGTGTTTATATTTAAAGTGGGTTTCTTGTAGACAACATATACTTGGGTCTTGTTTTTTGAAATACTCGGACAATCTCTTCTAATTGGTGCATTTAGACCATCAATGTTCAAAGTGATTACTGATACATTAGATTAATATCTACCATATTTGGTACTGTTTTCTAACTGTTGCCCTTGTTCTTTGTTCCTATTTTCATCTTCTATACTTTTTCTGCCTTTTGTGGTTTTTTTTTTTTTTTTTTGTCTTTTTTCCGTGTCCGGCAACGGATTGCAACCCTCAGTGTTGCCCCCGTACCGGACCGGGGACCGGCGACGGGATCGCAAGCCTCGGCGTTGCTCCCGCGCCTCGCTCAGCCAGTGAGCGGGAGCCGGTCTGTACGTGGGATCCGAACCCTCGGACGGGAGCGCCGCCGCGCTTCCCAAGCGGCGCACTATCCAGTGCGCCACCGGGCCGGCCCCCGCCTTTTGTGGTTTTAGTTGAACATTTTATATGATTCCATTTTCTTTCTTTTCTTAGCACATACTTTTTAAACTTTTTTTAGTGGTTGCCCTAGAATTTGCAACATACATTTACAACTAATCTAAGTCCACTTTTAAATAACACTATACTGCATCACAGGTAGTGCAAGTACCTTATAATAAGAAAATAATCCTAACTCTTCCCTCCTGTCCCTTGTATCATTGCTGTCATTCATTTCACTTATACAAAAGCATATATAAGGATATATATACAAGTGACATAATTGAATACATTGTTGCTACTAGTTTTTAATAAACTGATGCCTGTTAGATCAATTAATAAAAATAAAAGTTTTTATTGTACATTCACTTTTCCTTCTCCATTGCTCTTCCTTTCTTTATATAGACCCAAGTTTCTGACCTACATCAGCTTCCTTTTCTCTAAAGAACTTCTTTTTTTTTTTCCTTTTTGTCTTTTTTACTGACCGGTAACGGGTTCGCAACCCTCGGTGTCGCGCCCATACCGGGGACCGGCAATGGGATCACAACCCCCGGTGTTGCGCCCGCACCGCTCTCAGCCAGCGAGCGGGAACCGGTCTCCACATGGGATCCGAACCCTCGGCGGGAGCGCCGCCGCGCTCACAAGCGGCGTACTCTCCAGTGTGCCACCGGGCCGGCCCTAAAGAACTTCTTTTAACAGTTCTTGCCAAGCAGGTCTGTTGGCAACAAATTCCCTTGATTTTTGCTTATCTGAGACAGTTTTATTTCTCCTTCAGTTTTGAAGGATAATTTTGCAGGGTATAGAAATCATGGTTAGTAGCTTTTTTCTTTCAATACTTTAAATATTTCGGGGCCGGCCTGTGGCTCACTCGGGAGAGTGTGGTGCTGATAACACCAAGGCCACGGGTTCGGATCCCATGTAGGGATGGCCGGTTAGCTCACTGGGTGAGCGTGGTGCTGACAACACCAAGTCAAGGGTTAAGATCCCCTTACCGGTCATCTTTTAAAAAAAAAAAAAAAAAATACTTTAAATATTTCACTCTATACACCTCACCTTATCTTCTCCTTCTTGCTAAAGTAGAATGAAAACAGTTTCTCCTATTAATGTTTAACTAGCATATCACTTTTTTTGGTACACAGTGTGTTTCTCCAGCAAGATTATGACTCCTTAAAGGCAGAAATGTAGATTCATGTATGAGGATATCTCAGAAAGTTCATGGAAAGATGGAATTAAAAGATAGATGAATCTTTCCATGAACTTTCTAAAGACCCCTTATGCATTTTATACCTCCGCCACACACCTATCATAGGATGGGTATATAATAGCTACTTATTGAAATGAATGGTTATGCTTTAATGTTTACAATTTCTTTCCATATTTAAGAAGGTCAAGAAACAAAGAAAGTACCTTGTTCAAAAGCTCTGCTCACATTGTCAATAAATTCTTTCTGTTTAGCTGAAAGAGAAAATCATTATCTTAATTTTTCTATTTAATTAGACTCAGGGCTGGCTGGTTAACTTAGTTGGTTAGAGCATGGTGCTGATAACATCAAGGTCCAGGGTTTGAACCCTCTACTGATCAGCCACCAAAAATAAACAAAAACAAAAAATACATAGAGTCATAATATGAAGACAACACTTTTTAATCATTCTGGTTTGAACACAACAAAGCAAGTGAGTTTGGATTCAAGGATAAGACTTCATAACCTTTGTCCCTACATGTACCACAAAGGCAGCTGCTATTTAGTGCAGCACTGGTTGACTCCACTTACACTTTGGTTTTCTACCTATAAGAAGTCTGAAGGACAATCACCAAGGCTCCTAATATGGCTATAGAATCATTAAAAAACAAAAACAAAAAACAGGCAAGGATATGCCTTGATTCATGTCCACCAAGCAGTCTGACTCTTCCAGATTTCAGTTAGGAGAAAATTAACATGTTGGGATTGCCTATCAGCAAGCCATTACTGAGTGTGTTAGGTGACCACCTGCAAAATATAGACTCCTAGGAAAATGAAAACATTTGGATCACATTGTGTCTTAAGACAGAAGATGCCAAATGAAATGATGAAGTAGCTAACTAATATTTCTGTTGTTTCTTTATTAGAAAATGAAGAACTTTACAATAAGTGCATTTTCCAGATGTAAATATTATCAATCGTTTATATGGTATCTTCTTGCAAAGCACTTTTAAATACATTATATCCTGAAGGTAGGCAATGACAGAAGAATTGTCCCATGGTTACATGGTTGGTGAGTAGAGGAGCAGGAAACAGAATCCAAGTCACTTGACTCTTAGCCCTGTGTTTGAAATTCACCTTTCAGGTAGCAATGTGGTATTGACGAAAGAACACTGGACTAGTAGTCTGGAGGCTCTGAAGTCTTGACCCCAAAACTAACTAGCTCTATATCCTTAAATTTTCACTTTACCTGGGCCTTAGCAGATACCTACAGGGTAGGAAATTTAGAAATAATTCTAAATTAAGGTCAGTGACCTGCTCAAATTCAAATATTCACTATGGGGTAGAATAAATGTTTTACATGCTTTATTTTATTTAATTTAATCCTTGCAACAAGTACTAATACTGTCTCTATTTTACAGATGAGGAAACTGAGGCTCAAATAGGTGAAGTCACTTACTCAAGGTCACACAGACAGTCAGAAGCAGTGTTGGGATCAATCCCAGGTCTAGATCACCCCACAGCTTCATGCTGCCCTGCCTCACAGAGCAGTGCAGCTGGGCCTTCTGACTGCAAGTCCTGAGTATCTCTTTTCCCCAATCCTAATGCTGTTGATAAATCCCACGTTGACAGTCCTTTCACTGCAACTTCTATTTTACTCCTTTTAATTTCTTTGTTCATTATTATTCAGTCAATAAATATTTGCTGAGTCCCTATTATACTCCAAGTACTGTTCTGTGAGCTGAGGATGTGAGGCAAGCAAAATGCAGACATGACTTCTGCTTCTGCAGAACTTCCAGTGTAATGGGGGAGGCTGATATTGCTCAAATAATGTCACATAGAACATTAAGTTATAATTGTGATTAGTCCTACCAAGGAGAGGTACTTATTACCAAAAGGTATAGACAGAGAGGTCAAAAAAGGCTTCTCTGAGGAAGCAATGATGCCCCCAGATCTTATGGCGGAGCTGACCTAGTTAGGGTGGAGGAGATGAAGGTTTCAGTCAGAAAGAAGAGCATGTGTAAAGGCCTGGGGTAGGAGGTTGCCTGGCACAGATAAGAAACTGTTAAGTGGCTAGTACGGCAGAAGTGGAGGAGGAAAATTGGAGGGAAGCACAGGCCAGACTACACAGAGCCTTGTAATGTAGGCTAAAGAGTTTAGTCTTTTTTTTTGGCAGCTGGCTGGTAAGGGGATCCAAACCCATGACCTTGGTGTTATAAGGCTGTACTCTAAACAACTGAGCTAAAGGACCAGACTGAATTTAGTATTGAACCTGAGATCAGTGGGAAGCCACTGAAAGTTTTTAAGGAAGATTAAGGGTAGTGATTAGATTTGTGTTTCAAAAAGATCACACAGTGACAGCGTAGGGATATATTAGATGAGGCCTGAACGTACAGACAGACAGACCAGTCCAGTCAGAAGCTATGGCAGTTGTCCAGGTGAGAGAGAATGGTAGCTTGGAACACGGTGGTAAAAACAGAGATGAATGAATGAATGTGAGACACACTTAAGTCAGTTCTTTAAAACTTGGTGATGGCCTGACTAATCAGGTAAGGGAGAATAAAGTTAAGAACAACTCCTTGGTATTTACACTTGTGCAACTAGAAGATGTCATTCATTTAGAGGATGAACACTAAAAAAGGAACAGGTTTTCTGGGGGAGAGGTGGGGAGAGGAGATACTCATGAATTCAATTTTGGACACACTGAGTTGGAATACATAAACTCCATGAAGGCATTGGTCATGTCTTTTTTGTTCCTTGCTGTATCCTCTGTGTTGTGCATAGTGCTTGATACACACTAGGCACGTGATAAATATTTGTGAAACTACATAAGTGTATATAGTCTGAGTGACAACCTTGGAGTCTTTTCTATATGGAATGGTTAATTTTATGTGTCAATTTGGCTAGGCTATGGTGCTCAGTTGTCTGATCAAACACTTGTTTGGATGATTCTGTGAAGGTACTGTATTTTGCAGATGTGATTAACATTTACAATTAGTTGATTCTGAGTAAATGAGATTACCCTTGATAAGGTGGGTGTGCCTCATCCAATTCAGCAAAGGCATTAAGCCCTAATACAGGTTTCTTAAAGAAGGAATTCTGCCTGAAGACTATAACATAGAAATCCTACCTGAATTTCCATCTTGCTGGCTTGTCTTATAGATTTTGGATGTGCCAGCCCCTATAATCATTTGGCCAATACCTCAAAATATCTATCTATCTATCCTATTGGTTCTCAGGAGAACCCTGACTGATACACTATGGAATAAAGTAGAAAAGCAATATAAGAAGATCAATCTTTGCGCTGCTGCATATCTGCTGTGTGACCTTGGGCATTTCCATTAACTTCTGAGGCCCATTTTCCTTGTTTGAGATAATAATAGGATCTAAAAGCTGTCATAGGTAGGAAAGATCATTGTAATCTGTAAATTGTGATTATATTCTTGGTTTAAGGCTGACTTCCATAGGGTTAGAGATATTGTAAGTTTAACCTCCAGAAATGGTTTCTGTATAACAACAACAAAAAAACTCCTTAAATCATTATGGTGACCAATATGTACTCTTTACATTCATTTTCACTTAGCCTTGGACAGGTACTCATAATAGCAATAAATTGAATTTGGTGGTATTTTTTTTTTTTTTTTTTTTTTTTT
>NW_007728931.1:12961-55183 GCF_000696425.1 Galeopterus variegatus
GGGAGCGCTGCCACGCTTCCCAAGCGGCGCACCAACCAGTGCGCCACCGGGCCGGCCCCTTTTTTTTTTTTTTTTTTTTTTTTAAAGATGACCAGTAAGGGGATCTTAACCCTTGACTTGGTGTTGTCAGCACCACGCTCAGCAGTGAGCTAACCGGCCATCCCTATATGGGATCCGAACCCATGGCCTTGGTGTTATCAGCACCACACTCTCCCGAGTGAGCCACGGGCCGGCCCCAAATTTGGTGGTATTTTATCTTATACCTCTGACAATGGATTCAATCTCTTTCATGGCAGCTTCACTTTGAGCCTCTGCGAGTTTTTCATTGATTTCCATTATTTCCATGAGGAATTGCCTGTCCATTTCATAATCTGTCCCTTCGTGAATCTCCACTCCATGGAGCTTTAGCTAATGAAGCAGAAAACAAGGAAAATAAGTTTAGTTCAAGAAACTATGACCAGAGTCGTGTAAATCTTACTTACTTTTCACTCATGGGAAAAACCTGAGCTGTTCCAATAATGAAATGGGGTAGGGTGCCAAAAGCTTGGAGTGAAAAGGGAGTGCTGGGACAGGATCCTACTCTGTGCTACCTGGAACTGTGTGACCCTGGGGTAGCCATTCCTCCACTCAGAGGTTGAATCAGATGTTTGTAAAGATTCTATTCAATTCTAAAATTTTCTGGATTCTAAGATGATCCTGGAAAAAAAACCAAAAATCAAACACCAAAAATTACTCTTCCCTAAAAGCCATCATCATCAAGTCCTTGAAATTTATAAAAAATTGTTTAAAAAAGGCAATTGGGGCAAGTAAGATTTAGAGTGAATACTCAGAGAAAACTATACTTGTGTAGTATCTCTGAGGATAAATATTGCTGGGTCCCTGGACTAACTCAGATCTCAAGCACTCTTTTGCTGAATACAGAAGAAGCAGCTGTCCTACACCACAAAGGGCACTAGGAAATCATGCATAGAAGGGTTGGGAAATCACCTTACAAGGTATAGTCCCCTGCTCAGAGGGGCCAGAAGGGTCTTATAGGCATCATTCACCAGGGTTGAATGCTTCTCTGAGAAGTCCTTTTCATTCTGTTAGTGGAGATGAAGATATCTTATTACCATCCAAATAAACCATTTTACATTCACAAACTTTTATAATATGCTGATTGGCAGGAACCTAAGGAAGTGGCCAAAGTAGAACTGGTGTTGGATGAGGTGTCTTTATTTTCACCTGATGGGTTCTATGTTGTCTGGGAAGTCAGACAAAAGCTCGAGTGAATAACTCTAAGGCCTGGCCGGTTGGGGTCTGGCTGCCACAGGGTGGAGCTGGTTGTTCAGCTCTGTTCCTCATAATCACATAACCACAAGATCACTGCCACCCACCCAGTGTGCACACGTTTGGGAATTATTGAGGGTGGCCAACAAGCTACCTGAGACCTCTGGCTGAAGAAATCTGGGTGAACAAGACGCTGTAGTTGCTGGTACCTGTGCTGGAGCTTTGTGGTGTCAACTCTGAAGGAACGGTTGCTGGAAGGAAATTGGGAGATGAATTCATGCAAAAAAAATTTATAGATTTGTTTATTATGGACCTGATTCCTGTTCTTATGGGGAAGACAAAATAAACACATAAACAGAGATAACGTCAAGAGTGGTAGGTGCTATGAAGGAAGACAGAACAGGGTCAAAGACGGTGGAAGACGTGGTGAACAAAGAGAAGACATTTGCATTGAGACCTGAATGATGATGATGAGTAATCAAAGATTAGAGGAAAGAGTCATCCAGGCAGAGGGAACTGCAAGTGCCGAGACCCTGATGTTGGAGCAAGATTGGCATGCTTGAGGAACTTAAAGCCTAGTGTTATTGCAGCTCATCATAAGTGCTCAGTGACTGGTGGAGGTAGACCCCAGAGTTAAAGGGCCAGCGCATTCCCAAATCCCATCCTATGTTTCCAAGGCCCAGCCAGGTCCCTTGATCCCTGTCTCTCATTTTAATCCAATCCCTTTTGCTTTCTATTCCCAGAGCCTGACCTATTTCCTCATTAGTTCAGCTCTGCCTACATTTCAACACCTCTCCAAGCTTCTCAACCTTGAGAGGAAAAAGGCGAAAAACCTATTTATTGGACCTTATCACTCCAATTCCTACTTTTCCCTTAGCCCACACTCACAATATTAAGTTTTCGTGCTTTTCCCCTCTAATCTGGGACCACACTTCAGCCCTCCTTTATTAAAAGTCTCAGCCCAACTTTAAGCTTTTCTGACCCTATCCTTCAAATCTCTTCTCGCACGCCCTGCCTCTACAATACCACTCGCCCAAGCTCCGCCCCTCGACTTCTTCACTTTCCCACAAGTCCCGCCCCTCATGTCTCCCTCTACTGTAGCCTCTGTCTCTATTTCCTCTACCTTCATCCCCCGCCCCTCCAGCACCTCTTCACTCCCGTCTCCATCCCTCAATGCCCCTTCCCTCAGTCCCCGCCCCTCCATTTCCTCTCTCTCAGGAGACGTCCCCAACCCCTGCTATCCAGGGCTCCGCCCGCTTATCTCCTTCCCGGGCCTGATCGGCCCTCCCCTCTCGCAGGCCAGCCCCTGACGTCTCTCTTGTCACGGCTCGTTTCCCGAAATCGCTGTGCGTACCAATCCATGAGGCTGAAGTGGTCTCGAGTGGGGTCAGGTGGCTGCAGCGCGCGGCAGTGCGGGCAGAAGAACCTGTCTCCTCTCTCAAGGCTCTCTGAGCCGCCGCAGTTCCAACACCGGGGCGAACTGCTTCCCGTCTGCGACGCAGCATCGCCACTTAGCAGTCTCCTTCCGGGGACCCCCGCCGGCCACAACCCCCATACCCGGAGCAAGGCCCCGGCCCTCCCACCCCACATCTGGTCGGCTGCCTATTTCGCCGCGGTCACCTGTGGGGAAGAACGGAGAGACGGGCGGACCAGACTAGTGCTACTGATTGGCTGGGGCGCTGAGGGGGCGGGATCACTCGCTGGATTCTGAGTCCCGCTCTGCGTTCTAAACTACAACTCCCAGAAAGCATTGAGGCTACCTGAGGCGGCCACATTTACTGCTCCTCATTGGTCCGGCGGCGGCAGAGGGCGTTTTGATTGGCTGAGAGTAGAGTTTGTACCCGCAGATTTAGCGCCACTCGGCTGGCTGTGGCTGCGGAGAGTGTGTGAACTCCAGGTGGTCTCGTGCGGTGAGTGGTAGTGGGAAACTTTTCTTGGGTATTGTTTGGGGGTTCGAGTCCCGTCCTCAGCGTCCTGTGCGAGCGGAATTTCCCGAGCTTCCGCTTTGTCTGTAGTTTTGAGCTGGAGGGGGAGTGCTCGGGCTTCTCTCTTCCTTCTTTGTAGATAATCTTAGAGGTGAGATTCACTTCCTCTGTTACTTACAAGCTGAAACAGGCCTGGAAATACAGGATAAGAAGGAACAGAGTTATGCTGTTCAGTATCAGAGCGAAGTTACCTTGTAAAGATTTTGTAGATTTTCGTAATTATTAACATTCTTTAGGTTCAATCTCTAAAATACTTTTTGAGAACCAAGTCTTAGCTAGTAGGGGCTGCAGGAACTGGAAACACACTGGCCTGTGTAGGAGGATGTCCCGCGAGCATCCATAAGTAAGTGTGTGTGATGGGAGAAGTGGGCGCGAGGACGCCAGCCCTCCTTGGGACTCAGTTTCTCTATTTGAAAAAAGGTTTTGTTGCACAACCTTGTATAAGGCCTCTCGAATTTTTTGAGACTGGAATTCTGTTCACAGTCCTGGAGTTTTGTTCTGGTCACTTTGTTTTTTTCTCTCACCACTGTACATGTATTTCCAATAAGGATAGTTCTTATTTAGCAAGCATGGGATAGGTGTGTTGGGGACTGGGGGGAGAGTTACATGTATGGGTCTCATTTAATCCTCTCCATCTATCTACTTTTTTCAGATGAGGAAACAGGCTCAGAGAGGTTGTGAGGTACCTAAAGGTCAAGTAAAGATTTGACTTAGGCGTCTGATCTGTTTGCCTCTAACCTCTCACAGCTACTTTTTGACACACTGTCGATTTCTTAACTTGTCAGGGCGGAGAAATCTTGCTCAAAAAGCTGCTGGAAGGACCCAGACTGGCTGAGGTAATATTTGAGCAGAAGGCAGGTGCATCAGTGACATCACCTTCCTGGTGTGTTTTAAGGAAAACTCATCAGGACCTTTGTATATTGAGAGCTGTGTAAGTGCAGCCAGGGTGAGTACAGTAGTCCCTTCTTATCTGCAATTTCGCTTTCTGTGGTTTCAGTTGACCTGTGGTCAACTGTGGTTCGAAAATTATTACGTGGAAAATTCCAGAAATAAATAATTCATAAGTTTTAAGTTGCACGCCATTCTGAGTAGCATGATAAAGTCTTGCACAATCTCTCTCTGTCCCATCCGGGTGGTGAATCATCCCATTATTCAGTGTATGCATGCTGTAGACGCTTCTGGCCCGTTAGTCACTTAGTAGCCACTTAGTAGCCCTGTTGGTTATCAGGTGAACTCTTGCCATATCTTAGCGCTTATGTTCAGGTAACCCTTATTCTACTTAATAATGGCCCCTGAGTGCAAGAGTAGTCATGCCAGCAATTTGGATATGCCGAAGAGAATCCAGATGTAAGGTGCTTCCTGTAAGTGAAAAAGTGAAAGTTCCCGACTTAATAAAAAAAAAGAAAAAAAATATATGCTAAGTTTGCTAAGATCTAAGATGAGAACAAATCTTCTGTCTATGAAATTGTGAAGAAAGAAAATAAATTCATGCTAGTTTTGCTGTTGCATCTTGTATTAGTCCATTTTTGTGATTCTATAATGGAATACCTGAGACTGGGTAAATTATAAAGAAAAAAGGTTTATTTGGCTCATGATTCTGGTACAGCTGCTTCTGGCATGGCCCTCAGGCTGCTTCTACTCATGGCAGAAAGTGGCAGACCAAGTGTGCAAGGAGATCACATGGCGAGAGAGGAAGCAAGAGGGAGGGAGCGGAGGTGCCAGGCTCCTTTTCGCAACCAGTTCTTTCACGGAAAACTAGTAGAGGTAGAAATCATTCATCTCCCCTATCCCCCCAGTCTGCATTAATCTATTGAGGAGGGAATGACCCCAACCACCCAAACACTTTTTACTAGGCCTCACCTCAACATTGGGGATCAAATTTCAACATAGGTTTTGAGGGTCAGTCATGTCTACACTTCAGATTGAAGAAGTTAGGGTCACAGTGTGTGATAAGTGCTTGGTTAAGATGGAAAAGGTATTAAATTTTTGGGTGGAGGACATGAACACAAATGTGTTCCCATTGACAGCCCTTGAATACTTGAGGTTTGGATATCCACTGGAGGTCTTGGAACGTACCTCCTGTGGATAAGGGGGGATTACTATATTGTTATAATTGTTCTATTTTATTATTGTTATTATTCTCTTACTGTGCCTAATTTATAATTTAAACTTTATCCTCGTTTTTTCCGCAGTTTCAGGCATCCACTGGGGGTCTTGGAACATATTCCCTGAGGATAAGGGGGAACTACTGTAATATTGTGTAGTATGTTCTTCTGGAGAAGTAGCCTGAGTGGGGAGGAGGAAAGAATGTACTTTTCTTTTTTTAAAAATCTGATTAGGTCAGCATTGAAAGTTACTTTGACTTTACTGGTGGTTCTGATATCAGAGTCTAATTGTCCATCAAGTTAATTCTTTTTTTTTTTTTTGTCTTTTTTCTGTGTCCGGCAATGGATCGCAACCCTCAGTGTTGCCCCCGTACCGGACCGGGGACCAGCAGCGGGATCACAGCCCTCGGCGTTGCTCCCGCGCCTCGCTCAGCCAGTGAGCGGGAACCGGTCTGTATGTGGGATCCGAACCCTCGGGCGGGAGCGCCGCTGCGCTTCCCAAGCGGCGCACTATCCAGTGTGCCACCGGGCTGGCCCTCCATCAAGTTAATTCTGAGGCAAGAGTGGGAGCCTCTGTTATGGTCCCCTGTGACTCAAAGAATGGTTCCTACAAGATTCCATCAAGACTGGGAGGACATTTAGGGTGCTGAAAAGATGAGCTCCGTAGTTACTTAGCATCACAAAGGCTAGGTGGAGTTGTTTAGAGCAATCTTCTAGATTGAACAAACAGGAAGTCGTTCCTACCCTCCAGGAGCAAGCCTGGGGGAGAAAGGGTATCAGTGACATTTTACATGAATGATCGCCTTGGAGTGGTGCAGGGAGCTACTGTATGGTTTCTTTTTGCCTCTTTTCTATCTCAAGCAGCCTAACCCCTCACCTTCTTTCTCTTTCCAAAATATACAGATACTCCTCAATTTACATGGGGTTGCATCCCAATAAACCCATTGTAAGTTGAAAATATTGTAAGTTGAAAATACATTTAATACACCTGATCTACTGAACATCCTAGCTTAGCCTATCCTGAACACTTACATTAGCCTGTATTTGGGCACAGTCATCTAACTCAAAGCCTTTTTTATAAAAAAGTGTTGAATATCTTATGTAATTTATTGAATACTGTGCTGAAGGTGAAAACAGAATGGTTGTATAGGTACTCGAAGTATGGTTTCTATAGAATGCATATTGCTTTCACACCATTGTAAAGTCAAAAAGTCTTAAGTTGAACCATCATAAGTCAGGTACCGTCTGTATGTGAAATTTAAGTGTAGTGTTGAGTGCAGTAATACATTTTAGATTTCATTCCTAGTTTTTAAAAATTGGGTGAATGTAAGCTTTTATGAATCCCCTTTCCCAATTCAGTTTTATTGCTTTTTATTTATTTGTAGCTTTCAAATTATTTTGTTTTGTTTTGTTTTGTTTTTCTGTGGTTTATGGCTGTCAGACAAAAAAATGATCTGGTGAAAATGATCTTCAGAAAAACTACAGGTCTAGACTGTTAGGATTTTAATTTTTGTACAACGTGCTTGCCCTAGATTTTTTTTTTTTCTGTTGTAATATGCCTATCCTTCACTTTTGAACTTTGTCTTTTTCCTTGAAACTCACCTGATTGTTGGGCACTTACTTTTTGAGGTTGTGATGTCTCGGGAGAAGGATGCGGAGGGTCAGCAGTCCCACAGCAGTGTGTCCTCACAGTCCCACAGCAGCAGTGCCTGTTCACAGCTCCAAGGAGGCTTCACCCAGTCCCAAGGCTGTTTCTCACAGTCCCAGGGCACGTCCAGCTCCTCCACCAGCACAGTGCCCACCTCCAGCCAGTCCTCTCACTCCAGTTCTGGGACGCTGAGCTCCTTAGAGACAGTGTCCACTCAAGAACTCTATTCTATTCCTGAGGACCAAGAACCTGAGGAGCCTATCCCTGCCCCTTGGGCTCGATTATGGTCCCTTCAGGATGGATTCTCCAATCTCGGTAAGACCCTTTGTTACATCGTGTAATGTTTTGTTCAGAAAAACAATTACAGAAAGTTGTTGCAGCAGAAAGCTTGAGTCACTCCTGGAATGTTTCTGGAATTTGAAAGCAATGACAAAGAAAACCAGACCCAGCGTTGGGTGGTAACCTGGCCCTTACTTGCGGTGGATTCCTTTCATTTATTCTTTCAGCAAGTATTAATTGGGCATTTGCAATGTGCTGTCCATCTGAGGATCTGAAGAGAGCTGTGGACCCTCTCCCTGGAAAAATGCACATTCACACAAACTTGTAAACGTTATTGTTTAATCACAGAAGCTTCCCCAGTTAACCCTTGCTGTGGTATGCTGCAGCTTCAGAGCATCAGAACTGTTCAGAATAGGGAAGACTATTTGTTGACCATCAGTTATTTTTGTCTCAAAGTAGCCAGCCTTGTAATTTAAATATGTTGATCCTCTCTGACACCTCCTGGTTCCAGTAGTAAGTCTTTGCCATGAGTGTGTTTGAAATAGTATTTTTCCTCCCTTTTACATTAAGATGACCTCTTCATTAGAACAAATATTTTATTTTTTAATTAATTATTATTATTTTTTTAAATTCTAAGATGTTGCGCAGCAGTTAGGGGGAGGGGGAGAGGGGAAGGCGGAGGGGGATAGGGTGGGAGAAAGAGAAGGAGAGGGTGTGGTCGAGGCCTGTGGCACTCCCCTTCATTCTGGCAGTGGAGCCCAGGGGGCTTCCAGTGGTGGCTTGGTCATGGCTTGACTGGACTTCAGATGGGAAAAAATATTTTAACTTTACATTTATGGAATAGAAAATAATAATATAAAGAAATAAATGACTAATATACTATTTTGTACCTTGTCAAACACCATCATCCTGTTTTATTTTATGACCAACATTGATGTCTTGAAAAAACAGTTAAAAAATGGGGAAACAATATAGCAACATTCCACATGTACAAAATGACTAATATACTATTTTGTACCTTGTCAAACACCATCATCCTGTTTTATTTTATGACCAACTTTGATGTCTTGAAAAAACAGTTAAAAAATGGGGAAACAATATAGCAACATTCCACATGTACAACTTTAAATTTAGAAGTAAACATTTAGGGCCGTCCTGGTGGCACACTGGAGAGTGCGCCGCTTGGGAGCACGGCGGCGCTCCCGCCGAGGGTTCGGATCCCATGTGGAGACCGGTTCCCGCTCACTGGCTGAGCGCGGCGCGGGCGCAACACCGAGGGTTGCGATCCCGTTGCCGGTCAGTAAGAAAAGACAAAAAGGAAAAAAAAAAGAAGTAAACATTTAAAGCTACTTTTTACCCATTTAAGCCATATTTTAAAAATAGGCTTATAGGCTTAGGTGAGTGGGAAACAGAAATGGTGAGAAAGGGTGTGGGGTGCATGTCCTTTAAAAGAGACCATATAGACAGCCTGAAACGGTAACCAGCATAAAGTAGATGTTCAATAAATAGAGGTTATTTATTATTATTACTTGTTATGTTTTTTTTTTTTTTTTAAAGATGACCGGTAGGGGATCTTAACCCTTGACTTGGTGTTGTCAACACCACGCTCTCCCAAGTGAGCGAACAGGCCATCCCTATATAGGGATCTGAACCTGTGGTCTTGGTGTTATCAGCACCGCACTCTCCCAAGTGAGCCATGGGCCGGCCCTTACTTGTTAATGATTTATACATATGTTTTCTTTTCTTTTTTTACTGTGGCTGGCTGGTACAGGATCCAAACCTGTGACCTTGGTGTTATAAAGCTGTGCTCTAACCAGCTGTGCTAACTGGACAGCCTACCTATGTTTTCTTTTAAAAATTTTATAGTTTTAGCTGTTGCATTTAGGTCCTTGATCCATTTTGAGTTGATTTCTGCATATGATGTGAAGTGGTGATTCAAATTTATCCTTTTGCATGTGGATATACTGTGGTTCCTGCACTATTTCTAGAAGAGACTATGGTCTTGATACTTTTGTCAAGAATCATTTAACCATAAATGTGAAGGTTTCTTTCTTTGTTTTTTTTTTTCTCATTTGGCTTTATTGAGATTCTAGAATCAGGCAACATGTTATTCCTTAAACTAGAATAAATGTTCCCAGGGTTTATTTCCGAACTCACAATTCTGTTCCATTGGCATGTCTATCCTTATGCTAGTACGAAAAAATCTTGACAACTATAGCTTTGTCGTAAATTTTGAAATCCAAAAGCATGAGTCCTGATTTGATCTTTTTCAGGATTGTTTCATCTCTTCTGGACCCATTGTGTTTTCATATGAATTTTAGGATAAACTCGTCATTCCTGCAAAGAAAGCAGCTGAGATTTTGATAGGATTTAATCTGTGGATCAATTTGGGGAGTATTGACGTCTTAACAGTATTAAGTCTTCCAGTCTATGAACATGGGCTGTCTTTCTATTTATTTCCCTTTTCTTTAAAGTCTCCTACTTTTGGGCTGCCTAGTTAGTTCAGTTGGTTAGAGTATGCTGCTGATAATGCCAAGGTCAAAGGTTTGGATTCCCTTACCAGCCAGCTGCTGAAAAAAAAAATTGTTCTTATTAATTTTAATATTTACTTATTTTTATTGTGATAAAAAATATTTATAATGAAATTTACCATTTTAACCATTTTTAAGTGTAGAGTTAAGTGGTGTTAAGTACATTCACAGTGTTGTGCAGCCATCATGACTAGCTATTTCCAAAATTTTTTCATCAGTCCAAACAGAAACTTTGTGTCCGTTAAGCAATAACTCTCAATTCTCTCTTCCCCCAACTTCTGGTAACTTCTAATATATTTTTATCTCTATGAATTTACCTCTTCTAGATATTTTATGTAAATGGGATTATAGCAATATTGGTCTTTTTGTGTCTGGCTTATTCCACAGAGTGTAATGTTTTCAAGGTTCATCCTTGTGTGTCATGTATCAGGACTTTATTTCTTTTTATGGCTGCATAATATTTCATTGTATATACCACATTTTGTTTATCCAGTCTTTTGTTGTTGGACATTTGGGTTGTTTCTACCTTTTGGCTTTTGTGAGTAATGCTGCTATGAATATTTGCATGCAAGTATCAGTCTGTTCGCAATTCTTTTGGTCTCTACCTAGGAGTGGAATTGCTGGACAATATGGTAGTTCTATGTTTAACTTTTTAAGGAACCACCAAACTGTGTTCTACAGTGGCCGCACCATTCTGTATTCCCACTGGCATTGTATGAGGGTTCCAGTTTCTCCACATTTTACCACCATTTGTTATTATTTTTCTTTGGATCATAGCCATCCTAGTAGGTGTGAAGTGTTATCTTGTTGTGGTTTTGATTTGTTATTTCTCTGGTGGCTAATGAAACTGAACATCTCTTCATATGCTTATTGGCCATTCTTATATCTTTATTGGAGAAATGTTTATTCAGATCCTTTGCTTCTTTCTTTTTTTCCTTATTTTTTTTGGCACTGGCCTGTAAGGGGATCCAAACTTTGTTATTTCTTAATTGGGTTGTTTGTTTTTTGAGTTGTAAGTGTTTTTTTTACATAGTCTAGATACAAGTCCTTTATCAGATATGTTTTGCAAATATTTTCTCCCAGTTTGTGGGTTGTCTTTTGATTCTCTTGATGGTGTTCTTTGGTGCACATAAGCTTTTAATTTTGATGATGTACAGTTTCTCTATTTTTTTTTTATTCCTTGTGCTTTTGATGTCATATCTGAGAAACCATTGCTTAGCCCAGTGTTACAATGATTTAGCATTTTTTTCTTCTCAGAGATTTATAGTTTTAGCTTCTACTTTTGCAGTCAGAGGGGACTGTGGAGCCCAAGGGAGACTTGTTCCAGTTTGAAATGATAGTGAGAGAAACTTGTAGAGAGAGGGATTAAAAATGCTTGAGTGGGAAGAAATAAGACTGAGAATGTAGCTGGGGGTAAGGGATGGGTGAGGGTGCTGCGGTTTTTTTTTTTTTGTTTGTTTTTTTTAAGATGACTGGTAAGGGGCCGAGCCCGTAGTGCCACTCGGGAGAGTGCGGCACTGGGAGCGCAGCAACGCTCCCGCCGCGGGTTTGGATCCTATATAGGAATGGCAGGTGTGCTCACTGGCTGAGCGTGGTGTGGGCGACACCACACCAAGGGTTGCGATCCCCTTACCGGTCACGAAAAAGGACAGAAAAAAAAAAAAAAAAAAAAAAGATGACCGGTAAGGGGTTCTTAACCCTTGACTTGGTGTTGTCAGCACCATGCTCTCCCAAGTGAGCTTGTGGTTTTTTATTATGGTTTAGTTGATTTTTGTTTATGATGTGAGGTAGGGGTTCCAGTATATTGTTTGCACGTGGATAAGCACTTTTCCCAGCACCATTTGTTGAAGACTGTTCTTTCCTCAATGAATTGTTTTGACACCCTGTGGTTAATCAATTGACTGCAAATGTGATGTTTTATTTCTGGTATTTTACATTTATATATATGTCTATCCTTGTGCTAATACCACACCATCTTGATTATGGTAGCTTTGTAGTGAGTTTTGAAATTGCAAGTATAAGTCCTCTAACCCTGTGTTTAATCTTTGAATTTATTCTGGCTATTCTGGGTCCTTGCTTATCTTTAAGAATTTTAATACAAGTTTGTTAACTTCTGTAAAGATGGCAATTGGGATTTTGGTAGGGATTGTATTGAATGTGGAGATTATTTGGAGAGTATTGCCTTAATAATATTAAGTCTTACAACCCATGAACATTTATATAGGTCTTTCAACTTTTTTCTCAGTTGTGTTTTGTAGTTTTCCGAGAATAAGATTCACATTTCTTTTATTAAATGTATTTCTAAGTATTTTATTCTTTTAATGCCATTGTAATGGAATTGTTTTCTCAATTTCATTTTAGTCTTGTTCGTTGCTAGCGTATAGAAATACAAGTGATTTTTGTATATTGACTTTGTATCCTGTAATGTTGCTGAAGTGTTTTTTAGTTTGAATAGTTTTTATTGGATTCCTTAGGATTTTCTACATAAAAAATCACGTCATCTGTGAATAGAGATAGATTTACTTCTTCCTTTCCAATATGGTTGCCTCTTATCTATTTATTTCCTAATTGCCCTGCCTAGAATCTCTAGAACAATGTTCAACAGAAGTGGTAAGAGTAGACGTCCTTGCATTTGTTTTGATGTTAGGGGGATAGCTTTCAGTCTTTTTTATTTATTTTTTCTGGTGGCTGGGGATCTGAACCCTTGTCATTCCTGATTTTAGTGATTTGAGCCTTATCTCTTTTTTTGTTTGGTCAGTCTAGCTAAGGTTTGTCAATTTGCTAATCTTTTCAAAGAACCAACTTTTTTTTTTTGTCCTTTTTGAGACTGGCGGCACCTCGCTCAGCCAGTGAGCACTGTGTGCGCACTGGTCATCCCTATATAGGATCTGAACCCGTGGCGGGAGCGCTGCCGTGCTCCCAGTGCCACACCCTCCTGAGTGCGCCATGGGCTCGGCCCAAGAACCAACTTTTAGATTCATTAATTTTAAGTGTTTTTATATTCTCTATTTCATTGATTCCTGCTCTAATTTTTATTATTTCTTTCCTTCTGCTTACTTTAGGTTTTAGTTGCTTCTCTTTTCCAATGTCTTAAGGAAGGTTAAGTTGTTGACCTGAAAATTTTCTTTTGTAACTTAGACATTTACAGCTATAAATTTCCTTCTAAGTTTTAGTTCCATTTAATTAAGTTTTGCTATGTTGTGTGTTCATTTTAGTCATTTAAAAGTATTTTCTAATTTCCCTTGTGATTTTTTTTTTATTTGACCTTGGATATTTAGGAGTGCATTTACTTTCCACTTATGTGAGTTTCCCTAATTCCTTTGTTTTATTGATTTCTAATTTTGTTACATTATTGTTGGATAACACACTTTGTATGATTTCTATCCTTTTAAGTTTATTAAGGGGGTTTCTTTGCCTAGTTTATGTTCTATTCTGGAGATGGTTCTATGTGTATTTGAGAAGAATGTGTATTTTCCTTTGTTTTGTTTTGGTGGCTGGCTGGTATGAGGATCTGAACCCCTCACCTTGTTGTTATCAGCACCACGTTCTAACCAAGCGAGCTAACTGGCCAGGCCTGCATTTTCCTTTTGTTGGGTGGAATATTAAGATTATCTTATTTAAGGGCCAAGCCCGTGGCACACTCGGGAGAGTGCGGTGCTGGGAGCGCAGCAGCGCTCCCGCCGCGGGTTCGGATCCTATATAGGGATGACCGATACGCTCACAGCGCTCACTGGCTGAGCACGGTGCAGCCGTTCTCAAAAAGGACAAAAAAAAAAAAAGATTATCTTATTTAAATTTCAAAATAATCCTATGAGAGAGCAGTATTGTTCTTATGTCTATTCTACAGAGAACAAACTGAGCAAAACTTTCTCTGAGAGAAATTGATTAACTTGCCTGCAGTCATACAGCCAGGAGTGGGTAGGGGCAGGATTTGAACTTACAACTTTCGGACTTTAAAAATAAGTTAACCTGGGCCGGCCCGGTGGCGCACTGGATAGTGCGCCGCTTGGGAAGCGCGGCGGCACTCCCGCCCGAGGGTTCGGATCCCACATATAGACCGGTTCCCGCTCACTGGCTGAGCGAGGCGCGGGAGCAGCACCGAGGGTTGCAATCCCGTTGCTGGTCCTGGTCCGGTACGGGGGCGACACTGAGGGTTGCGATCCGTTGCTGGACATGGAAAAAGACAAAAAATAAATAAATAAATAGAAATAAAAATAAGTTAACCTGAGTAAAGAAGTGAGTTTGGGGTAAGAAAGGTAACAAAGTTAGCAGTGAAAGGAGACTGTGGAGCCCAAGGGAGGCTTTCAATTTGAATGAGAGTGGGAGAAACTGTTAGAGATTAAAAATGCTTGAGTGGGAAGAAAATAAGAGTGAGAATGTAGCTGGGGGTGGCAGAAGGGTGAAGATGCTGTAGTCAGAAAAACATGGGTTCAAATCTTAGCTCTGTCCCTTACTAGCTGTGTGGCCTCAGGTGAGTGATGTTACCTTCTCTGAACCTCACAGTCCTCATCTGTAAAATGAGGAAATGATGTAAAGAAAAGGAAGGAAAAGGATCCCTATACTGGCCAGCTGCAAAAAAAAAAAAAGAAAGAAAGAAAGAAAAGGCAGGAAGATAGGTTGAAGGAGGTTGGGAAGAAGGGTGGAAATACAGGAAGGAAAGGAGGAATGAATGGGATCAAAGGAAGAGATGGGTTCACTTTTCCCAGATGCTCTTAATTTTTTCAGTGATGTAGAATCAGCGAGTTTGAACTTGAAGAGGTCTGGAATCCCTGGCAAAGGAAAAGAACTCACCAGCACTTTCAGTTTGCTTACTAAAACCAATATATCCATTCTTTTCCCCATATAATCTGTTACCTGCATCCCCTTCTCTGCTGCTAGGAGGGGCCCATCCCTCCTCGAGTTAATACCCCTAATTGCCTCACTGAGAACTTCTGGTTCCCCTGCCTCCCACCTTGCTCTCCTTGCTTCTGTCCTCCTATCTACTGGAGGGATCTCTTAATGAGCAAAGGTCAGAGCAAGCCCTTCCATCGGCAGCCACCCCTCTCTCTTTTCTGTTCATCCCCGGACTGGTCATGTTCTAAATGCTACATGCCTTTCCTTTTCCCAACTTCCCCAGAAGCTCCTGGTTTTTTTTTTTTTTTTTTTCCTTTTTGTCTTTTTTCGTGACCGGCAACGGATCGCAACCCTCAGTGTCGCGCCCGTACCGGACCGGGACCGGCCACGGGATCGCAACCCTCGGTGTTGCTCCCACCCCTCGCTCAGCCAGTGAGCGGCCGGTCTGCATGTGGGATCCGAACCCTCGGCGGGAGCGCCACCGCGCTTCCCATGCGGCGCACTATAGCAGTGCGCCACCGGGTGGCCCGAAGCTCCTGGTTTTTAGTAGAAATACCATCATTTATTTATTCCTTGCCTTATGAATGGATGCTTAGGTTGTTTTCAATTTTTGCTCCAGAAAGCAAGGCTGCAGTGAACGTGCTTGTAGTTATCTCCTTGGTCAGTTGGGCAAATGTCTTTCTAGGGTAAATCCTAAGCTGAATTGCTGGGTCATAGACTAGACATGGCTTTACTTAGTAATGTTTATTGTTGTATTGCCGTTTGAAGGGGCTGTTCAATCTATCCTTACTGTCTTGCCTCCTCCTTGAAGCCTCCTTGAGGGCCCCAGGCAGAACTGCTGAGGTATGCTACATCTGTGCTTCCCCTGGACAGTCTTCCTGCTGTGTCCTTGTCAATTGCATGTTCATCTTCCCACTAGACTGGAAACTTTCAAATGATTGATCTTGTCAATTGCATGTTCATCTTCCCACTAGACTGGAAACTTTCAAATGATTGATCTCCTTTAATTTTTTTAATAGGTTGTATTGTTATTAGATACAAAATTCAAAAGTGGTGCAACATCTTTGTCCAACTTCTTTTTTTCTTTTTTTTCCTTTTTGTCTTTTTTCGTGAACGGGATCGCAACCCTCGGTGTCTGGCGCGCACCACTCTCAACCAGTGAGCAGACCGGTCTCTATATGGGATCCGAACCCTCGGCAGAAGCGCCGCCGCGTAGAGTGCACCACCGGGCTGGCCCGGATCTGTACTCTAAAACAAGAGATCTAAGTCTGCCCTCCTGGAGTTTATGTTCTAATGGGGGAGGCGGGGAGACAGTATATAAATAATCAAGATAATTTCCAGTTATGGTCCATACTTAGAAGGAAATAAAACAGTGTATCATTATGATAACAGATGGGTGATGAGATGGGGGTTTGCTTATATGGAAAACTGTAGTAGTGTAGTGATCAAGGGGAGAGGGGTACAAGGTGAGGCTGCAATGGAGGCAGGGGCCAGACCCTGAGCATTTAGTGAGCCATGAAGGAGAGTGTAGATTTTATACTAAGTATGGTAGAAAGCCTGAGGAAGGTAATAAGGAGGAAGTTATTGTATCATAAGTATTTTTCTATGTCATTAAAAATTATTTGAGGACTTTTAATTATTGTTTTTTCTTTGTTTTGGAAACTGGCTGGTATGGGGATCTGAACCCTTGACATTGATGTTATCAACACTGCTCTAATTGAGCTAACTGGTCAGCCCTTAATGATTGTTATTTCATGTTTATATATAAACCTTTATTAAATCCATTGCTGGAAAATTTTGTCCCACCTTTTCCATTTTTGATCTTATAAAATCTTTTTTAAAAATTAAAAATAAAATACATAAGTGTGCATTTATTTTTTATTTTTTTAGAAAATATGTATAATCTAGGGCTGGTCGGTTAGCACAGTTGGTTAGAGCATGGTGCTGATAAAACCAAGGTTCAGGGTTCGATCCCTCTTCTGTCCAGCTGCCACACACACAAAGAAGAAAATACGTATAATCTTATAAAGTCTTGGTAAGCAAATCTATAATTTTGATTGCCTTCTAAGGTTATTTCTCTGCAAGTAGATTTTATGAGCCTTTTTTTTAAGGGTGATTTTTAAAGGTACATGAAATTCAACAGCCCTCTGGTATGTACTTTGTGTTACAGACTGTGTTAATGACAACTACTGGTTTGGAAGGGACAAAAGCTGTGACTATTGCTTTGATAAACCACAGTTGAAAGGAACGGATAAATACCTGACATACAGCAAGAAACACTTTCGGATTTTCAGGGTAGGTGATATATATCCATATACTTGGGAGAGCTGATAATCTAGTCATTGCTCTTAGTTATCTTCCCTCTATAAATCCCCACTGTTAAAACTTTGAAATAAAATGTTCTCTATTTTAGGAAATGGGTCCTAAAAACTCTTATATCGCCTACATAGAAGATCACAGTGGGAATGGGACCTTTGTAAATACAGAGCTTGTAGGAAAAGGAAATTGCCGTCCTTTGAATAACAATTCTGAAATTGCACTTTCACTGTGCAGAAATAAAGGTAATATTACTATCTTACGGTTACTGGATTTTTTTCCCCTCCTATGTAAAAGGAAAATTGATGTTTTGTCCTTATAGGGTATGGTTGAAGTAAAATTAAGTAAATTAATATTCAAGATTCAATTCTTCTGTTTTAGTTGCATTTTTAAATTATGAAAAAGTTCTATCTGGACAAATTTTCTTTTTTTTTTTTTTGTCTTTTTCCTGACCGGTAAGGGGATCGCAACCCTTGGCTTGGTGTCATTCGCACCGCGCTCAGCCAGTGAGCGCACCAGCCATCCCTATGTAGGATCCGAACCCGCGGCGGGAGCGCTACTGCGCTCCCAGCACCGCACTCTCCCGAGTGAGCCACAGGGTCGGCCCTGGACAAATTTTCTTAGGTTTAATTGGTTTGATTGGTTTCATTTAAGGCGATCTGCTGTAAATTGAATTATCATATTGGCTCAAATAAGTTATAGTTTATTGATTGATTCAGTTTACACCACATAAGTCTTAGATATCTATGAATTATTTTAGGCCATTCATTCATCCTTCCTCCTTTTTGGCTTGCCTTTCTTCATCCCTACCTTCCTCATTCTTTCCTTTATTTTTTTCATTCACTCATTTCTGCATGCATTTATTGAGCTCCTTTTATATGCCAGGCATTAGGCTATGGGTATTTCTGTAAGAGGTTCAATTTAGAGCTTCCACCTTCTTAAGTACCACATGGTTATCCTCTGCAAGTGGAGGTGTTTATTGTCATCATCAGGTAGCACTTAATATTCATCCAACCCTAAAAGTTTATGAATATCATATTTAAAAGGAACAATTATCATTCAAGTCAAAGTCTTGAGAGAATAACCGACAAAAATAACCTACAGAGTTAAAGGTAGCTCATAGTGATTTCAAATCCTTGGACAAGAGGAATACTCTAGTTTCTTAATTAAAAAAACTGCAGAGCTTCCCAAGTCTGTGAGAGTAGAATGACTCGGAGGGGGTGTGTGTGTGACATTTTAAAAATATAGGTTTGCACAAGCACTCATCCACAGATTCTGATCTAATAGTTCTGGATATTAAAAAAAAAATAATGGGCTGGCCCGTGGCTCACTTGGGAGAGTGTGGTGCTAATAACACCAAGGCCACGGGTTTGGATCCCTATATAGGGATGGCCAGATAGCTCACTTGGGAGAGTGTGGTGCTGACAACACCAAGTCAAGGGTTAAGATCCCCTTACCAGTATCTTTTTTTTTTTTCCTTTTTGTCTTTTTTCGTGACCGGTAACGGGATCGCAACCCTCGGTGTCACGCCTGCACCGCGCTCAACCAGTGAGCGGACCGGTCTCTATATGGGATCCGAACCCTCGGCGAGAGCGCCGCCACGCTCCCAAGCACCGCACTCTACTGAGTGCCCCCCCGGGCCGGCCCACCAGTCATCTTTAAAAAAAAAAAAAAGTCATGCTCAAGTGATTCTCATGCAGTTAGTGCTCAGGCTGGAGTCTGGGAAATATGTCTATATTTTATGATTGATTTAGTTTTCTGTTTCTGACTATTTTGTCTTCTATATGATAATTATTGTTAGTTTCCCTGTTTGTGGGTTCCCAGCGGAGGAGACAACTGGGTGCTAAATTTGGTCTGCCTTCCATGTGACAAGATGTGTACCACCTTTTTCTTATTGGTTTGCCTATAGGGCACCTTTTCTTTCTTTTGTTTTATTCTTCTTTTCCTTTTTTAAATTTTTACTTATTTATTTACTTATTTTTTGGTGGCTGGCCAGTGAAAGGATCTAAACCTGTGATCTTGGTGTGGTAACGCTGTGCTCTAACCAACTGAGCTAACCAGCCAGCCCATTTTTCTTTTTTTAAATTAGGTCAACTTTTAAAAAATTGATTTAGGGGCCGGCCTGTGGCTCACTCGGGAGAGTGTGGTGCTGAAAACACCAAGGCCATGGGTTCGGATCCCATATAGGGATGGCCGGTTGCTCACTGGGTGAGTGTGGTGCTGACAAAACCAAGTCAAGGGTTAAGATCCCCTTGCCGGTCATCTTTAAAAAAAAAAAAAATTAATTTATTTACTTTAATTAAGAAATAAAAATTATTTATATTTATCATGTACAACATGCCATTTTGAGATACGTATACATTGTGGAATGGCTAATTTGAGCTAACTAACATGCATTACCTTATATACTTATCTTTATTTTGTGGTGAGAACACTTAATCTACTCTCTCAGCTGATTTTCAAGAATATAATACGTTGTTATTAAATATAGTCACCATATTGTATAATGGATCTCTGAATCTTTTCTAATTTGAACAAAGTTGTCATATAAGCTAAAGGTAGCCTAGATAAAGTAGATCAAACTGGTACTCTGGATTGCATTTATTTAGACATTTTATAAGGCATTTGCCAATATTAATAATGTTAATATGAAAATCCAGATATCTTTGAAAAGTTGGAATATCTGGCCACAATGAGTCAACAATCCCACAATTCAGGGCTCTGCAGGAGCTGAGTAGAGGCTGTGTCATTTAGATGGGAGATCTGTTTTCCTGTTCAAGTCTGCACTTCTCTATGTGTTGTAAAACTCAACCCAGCCAGACCCATGTATATTAACTCCCTGGCTTGTGTGGGCAACTGAGTTTGCAGCCCTTGAAGTAGACCTTGACATTTGGGAGAAATACATCCCCAGAACCCCTCAAATTCCCAGATTCTCAGATGCCCCTGGAACATACAAGTTCATACATAGTTACAAGCATTGAGGGACAATTGTACCTGGGTGCCCAGCAGGTTTCATTTACTGGGCAAGTGTCTGCTTCATGCATCCCAGCTTGGAATGAAGCACACGCAGGTAACTCAGATTTGTGTGAGACTGACCTTTAGGCTCCTCTAGTGAGGTCAAAACCTGTCACCCGAAATCTGAGAAACTCAAGGGGTCTTAACAGATTTCACTCTTTCAAGATATAGGCAGTTGCAAACTTACCATTAGTGACTTTGTAACATTGAAATGTTTCATAATTGATTGTACGTTTGGCCATGTGGATGGTTAAATTATTAAATAAGTACATTGTGCTGATAACACCGAGTTTAAAGGTTCGGATCTCTGTACTGGCCAGTTGCAAAAAGAAAAACAAACAAACAAAAAAAACTGAGTAATTTTTTTGAGGCTGGCTGGTTCGGTACAGGGATTGAGTCCTGGCATTTTGTTTTTCTGACATACTGCCAAAATAATGGAGAAATAAAGGGGATCTATTTAGAAAAATGTATTTATGTAACTTTATAGTTTCAAGATGGTTTGCATTATTAAATACTAGATATATAAAGGTATAAATGGCTGAGGATATGGTGACTTACAGTCTAATTTTTACTGAGATGTTTACTTGCCTAGAACATTTTTTCTAGGCTCAGAATAATTGCTTTTTGTTTCTGGGCTTATAGTAATCTTCATAGGTATTTTATATTACTGCAGTTCATTAATAAATATTCTAAGGTTAAAGAATATGAATAGCAGTATATTATGGGTTTCCTACACTACTGTGAGAGCAGTGCTGTGTAGTTCCATTGAAGGATAAAATATAACTATCATTTCTTTTGGGGGGTGGTGGCTGGCGTGACTATCATTTTTCAAGGGTTTCTTAGTATGTGTTAGCCTAGCTAAATAATTCCTTTAGAATTACATGTTAAATGTAGCTAAAAACAGTTGTTTTATTCCATATGATGGCTAAATTTTAGAATCAATTATCTTCTCTCTATTGAATAAATTAATGAAACCCATTTCTGCCCTTTATTTCCTTAGTTTTTGTATTTTTTGATCTGACTGTAGATGATCAGTCAGTTTATCCTAAGGAATTAAGAGATGAATACATCATATCAAAAACTCTTGGAAGGTAAATTTTTTTTTTCTTATATAAATTGCATTTCGTGTTTTTCCTACACATTTGTCATTGCTTAACTTTTCCATTTCTGGTTTTATAACATTTATTATCTATTTATAACATAATTGCAATTATTCATGATAGGTGTATTATATTTTTTGTGTGAGTTGACAGTCATTTTATTTATTTAATTTTTTGTTTTTAATTGACAAATAATAATAGTATATTTATGGGGTGCAATGTGATGTTTGGATTTATGTATACATTATAGAAAACATTTATTTTATTTATTTATTTTTTCCTTTTTGTCTTTTTTTGTGACCGACAACGGGATCGCAACCCTCGGAGTTGCGCCCGCACTGCGCTCAACCAGTGAGCGGACCGGTCTCTATATGGGATCCAAACCCTCAGCGGGAGTGCCATTGCGCTCCCAAGCGCCGCACTCTACCAAGTGTGCCACCGGGCCGGCCCCGAAAACATTTATTTTAAAAAAAATTTTTTTGGGCTCCTGGTTGGTGCAGAGATTGAACCGTGGAGCTTGGTGTTATCAGCACCATGCCCTTATCAACTGAGCTAATCGGCCAGGCCTAGAAAAATTTAATCAAGCTAATTAACATATGCATTACCTCAACAGTTTGTCATTTTTTGTGTAGTGAGAATGTTTAAAATCTATTTTAGCAATTTTGAAATATACAACACATTGTTATTGACTGTGGTCACCATACAGTACAGTAGATCACTAAAACTTATCCCTCCAGTCTAACTGAAATTTTGTAACCTTTGATAAACATCTTTCCTTTCCCCATCCCCTCCTCATCCTCCCCAGCCTCTGGTATCCACCTTCCTACTCTCTCTTTTTTTTTTTTCTGGTGGCTGGCCAGTACAGGGATCGAACTCACTACTCTGTTTCTATGAGATCAACTTTTTTAGATTTCACCTGTAAGTGAGATCATACGGTATTTTTTTCTGTGCCTGGTTTATTTTACTTATCATGATATCCTCCAGTTCCATCCATGTTGTCATAAATGACAGAATTTCCTTTTTAAGGCTATATAGTATTCCATTGTGTGCATATATACCCCATTTTCTTTATCCATTCATCCATTGATGGACACTTAAATTGCTTCCATATCTTAGCTGTTGTGAATAATTATTAAATGAATAGGGGAGTGCAGATATCTCTTTGACATACTGATTTCAATTCCTTTTATATACCCAGAATTGGGGTTGCTGGATCATATGGTAGTTCTATTTTTAATTTCTTGAGGAACCTCCATACTATCTTCCAAAATGGCTATACTAATTTACCTTCCCACCAACAATGTACAAGGGTCCCCTTTTCTCCACACCCAGGTCAACACTTGTTATTATCTGTCTTTCTGATAATAGCCATTCTAACAGGTGGGAGGTGACATCTCTTTGTGGTTTTGTGTTTCCCTGATGGTTAGAGATGTTGAGCATTTTTCCATATACTGTAATAGGTGTGTTATTAATTTATTTGATAAATAATCAACTGAAATGAACTCTTTTTCCTTATAAATTTTATTGGTGATATTTTTAACAGCAGCTTTATTAAAATACAATTTACCTACCATGTAATTGACCCATTTATTTTATTTTTATTATTTTTTTGGTTGACCCATTTAAAGTGTGCAATTTAGTGATTTTTAGTATATTCACAATGTCATGAAACCATCACCACAATCAATTTTATTTTATTTTACTTTATTTTTTAAAGTTTATTTATTAATAGATATATTTTTTACATTCTATGATGTGGAATAGCTGGGGGGACAGGGAGAGGAGGAAGGGGGAAGAAAATAGGGTGGGAGAAGGAGAAAGGAGGATGCATGGAGTTGAGGTCTGTGGCACCCTCCCTCATTCCTGCATGGGAGATCAGGGGGCTTCCAGTGGCGGCCTGGTCATTGCTGAGCTGGGTGCAGATGTCAGAGGGGTGTGGCTGAAGCCCCACTCCCCTGTCGGAAGGGTTTTTTTCTTTCTTTCATTGTGGCTTCTCCCTCCTCCATGTACTCTGTAGGTCTCTCCTCCTCTTCCCCTGATCTTTAGCAGCCCCGCTTGGCTGTTGTTGCTTTTTAATAGTTGTAAGTTGGTTGATTTATGGGAGAGAGTGACACTGGGGATCATCTATGCTGCCGTCTTGACCACCACCACAAATTAATTTTAGAACTTTTTCATCATCTTCCAAAAATACACAATTATTGCATTTCTGCGCTGTTCAGAATTTGTGCCATCTTGAGACATGGAATGGAAGTGACAATTGAATGTAACTTAGGGCAAAGCTTTCAAAATTTTTGGTCTGAGGACCCCTTACACTCTTAAAAATTGTTGAGGACCCCAAAGAGCTTTTGCTTATGTGGCTTAAATCTATTGACATTTACTGTATTAGAAATTAAAATTGAGGGGCCAAGCCCGTGGCGCACTTGGGAGAGTGTGGTGCTGGGAGCGCAGTAGCACTCCCGCCGCGGTTCGGATCCTATATAGGGATGGCTGGTGCGCTCACTGCCTGAGCGTGGTATGGCCGGTCTCAAAAAGGACAAAAAAAAAAAAAGAAAGAAATTAAAATTGAGAAATTTTTATATTTATTAATTCATTAAATAAGCTCGCTAAATGTTAAGATAAGTAACATTTTTAATGAAAAGTAGTTATTAAAAAAAGATTAGCGAGAAGAGAGGTTAGTGAGAAGTAGAGTCTACATTTTTACAAATCCTTTTGATATCTGGCTACTTAGAAGTTGGCTAGAATCTGATATTTGCTTCTTCATTCAGTCTGTTTTGATATCACCTGCTGTGTGGCCTCTGGAAAACTATCGCACACTCATGAGAAAATGAGAATGGAAAAGATAAATAAAATCATAGTAGTATTCTAAAAATAGTTTTGACTTTGTAGATGCTCTGCAAGGTCTTGGGGTCCTCTAAGGGTTGCCCAGTCATACTTTGAGAACCACTTCCTTGGGGAACGTATTCAGGATACTGTTACCACTTTACATAATGTCCTTTAACCCCTCCCTCCACTTGCAAAGGCTTTTCTATTTTTGATATTTTTGGAAACATGAAAGTGGAAGGTACATAGAAGGAAATAATTACCCATAGTCCTGCCACATAGAGTCGAGCACAGTATCCTCTTTATAGCCATCTGTGGGAGAAATTTTAGTTTATGGACATTGAAGTCAGTAATTGATTGTGTTTCAGATTTGCATTGACTGCTTAGAAGCTCACAGCAAAGTTTATGCTCTTTGTTAAGAAATGTGTGATACTCAATGTTTTCCTAAGGGAGGATTTAACACAAATTCTCTAACTTGTAGGAGGTGATAGAAACTCAACTCAAATAAGTCAGGGAAAAAGAAATTTACTGGCTTATAGGGATATATAGGGATATATAGGGATAGTAGGGAATATAGGGATAGAGCTAACTTCAGGCATGGCTGGATCCAGGAGGTCATTAGGGCTTTTTTCCTCTTGTCTTTGGGTTCTGATGATTTGTTTGGCTTTATCTTTGGCTGGGTATAAGGCTCCCACAGTGTCACCTGGGCTCCACCTCCATTTCTTGATTTAGCTACTGTTTGTTTACTTCCTATAGAATTGCTCTTTCTATGTGGTAGGGAAGATTGCTACCAGGAACCTCAGATTTATATTTTCTTTTGTCTAGAAACCTTAGCAGAGAGAACTGTTTCTCTCCCAGCATCAGCATTTGACTTTAAGGGAAACCCTGATTGGCTCAATTTGGTTATGTGGCCTTAGGAGTGGGTATTATACCATAGCAGACACTCCACGTGAATGACTCTGACTCAGGGACGATTTCTCAGCCCAAGGATGTCTGTATCCAGGAGAAAGGGGTATTGGAAAGTGCTTTGAGCTAATTTAAAAAATAATAGTTACATGGGCCCTTCCCTCATACCACATACAAAAATTAACCCCAAATGTAACAATTAACTAAATATAAGAGGTAAAACTATAAAACTCTAGTAAGAAAACACAGGGGTAACTCTTTATGACCTTGGATTTGGCAGTGGATTCTTAAATATGACACCAAAAGCACAAGCAAGAAAAGAAAAAAGATAAATTAGACTTCATCAAAATTAAAAACTTGTTCCTCAAAAGACACTATCAAGAGATTGAAAACACAGCCTACAGAATGGGAGAGAATATTTGCAAATAATATATCTGATAAGGATTTATATCCAGAATAGATAAAGAAGTCTTATAAGTCAACAATAGAAAGATAAACAACATGCAGTATAAAAATGGGCAAAGGGCTTGAACAGACATTTCTCTGAAAAAGACATGCAAATGGCCAAAAAATACATGAAAAGATGCTCAACATCATTAGTCATTAGGAAAATGCAAATCAAAACCACAATGAAATATCACTTTATACCCACCCACTAGGATGGCCATAATAAAGAAACAGAAAATAAAGTGTTGGGAATATAAAATAGTGCAGCCACTGTGGAAGACAGTTTGGTGGTTTCTCAAAAAGTTAAACAGAATTACAATATGACCCAGATATTCTTCTATGTATATACATGCTGCCAAATTGAAAACAGATGTTCAAACAAAAGCTTCTACATGAGTGTTCGTAGCAGCTCTATTCACAATGATAAAGTCTAATTTATCTGTTTTTTCCTCTTGTTGCATGTGCTTTTGGTGTTATATGTTAAGAAACCATTCACAAAAGGTGAAAACAACCCAAATAAGTGTCCATCAAAATATGAATGCATAAACAAAATGTGGTATTTCCATACAATGTAATATTATTCAGCTATAAAAAGGAAAGAAGTAGTGATTGATGCTACAACATGAATGAACTTCAAAAACATTATGCTAAGTGAAAAAAGTCAACACAAAAGGGCATGTATTATGTGATTTTATTGATAGGAAATATTCAGAATAGGCAAGTCAATTGAGACAGAAATCAGATTAGTGGTTGCCAGGGGCAGGGTAGAATGGGGAGTGACTGCTTAATTGCTTAATAGGTACAGGGTTTCCATTTGGGCTGATGAAAAAGTTCTCAAACTAGGTGGTGGTTGCAGAACATTTTGAATGTACTTAATGCCACTGAATTGTACACTTTAAAATGATTAAGTGGTAAATTTTATGTTATGTATATTTAACACAGTAAAAAAGATGTCTTGGTAAACTCCTCACCTCACTCCCTCAAAAAGTTATAACAGTCCATTTCAGGCAGGTAATGTATGATTAATACTCTAGTAGCTATTACTTCAGGCTGATGCAAGCTTTGGAGAACAGAGCCTCCTTAAGGTTGTGTGCTGGGTAATATCCTGGATAGCATTCCTCCTCCGTTAGTAGTATCCCAATTAATTGTAAATCTTTGTGAGAGGTTGATGCAAGCAGATTAATTGTGTAATAATATGATTTAGGGTGCAATTCATACTATCAACTGCTTATGCACATCCTTTGAAAGCAGAGAATAAGAAGGAAAGAGAACTATATCAATGAAAGCAACTTTACTATTAATTGTTTTGGGTACTTATTTTTGACCAGGGAAGACTATTTGATGTTTTCCTGACCTCTGGGATAAGCAATTTCTTTCTCTTTATTCTTGGTGTCTTTCTGAGAATTTCCCAATCTGGGGCTGCTGTAAGGCTTATTTATGTCTGTATCACTCAGCTCAGAAGTGGAATTTGGAGCTGACTCAGTGTTGCTGGATGGCCCGCATCCACTTATGCCCTGGACATTTTACATTGGTGAGGTTTCTCTTTGTCCTCTGAAAACAGGAACAATGGAAAGGTTGTTATAGGGGCTGCTTTAATTTGGGATAGTTGAGGCAGACTCAGAAGGGTAGGTTTAACAACATCCTGACAATCACTGTCTGTGTTTTTCCCTCTAGTGGTGCCTGTGGAGAGGTAAAGCTGGCTTTCGAGAGGAAAACATGTAAGAAAGTAGCCATAAAGATCATTAGCAAAAGGAAGTTTGCCATTGGCTCAGCAAGAGAGGCAGTAAGTAGCTGTGTTTGTGGCCACTTACCTTTTCTTGACACTTCTTCATAATTTCCCCAAATAATCTTAGAGTGATGATTTTCAATCTCAGGAAAAATTTACTGCTCAGACATATGAGTTTGTGAGTATCACGGAACACGGAAAATTTTTGAGTATCTTTGGTTAATCTAGAAAATTTTACTTAAAGATAATTAGGCTCCAAAAATATTTGGTTGTACATAATAATGTACATAGAAGGAAGTTTTTTTTTTATCTTTCCAAGTTCAAAGTTACAAGACTGTTTTTACAATAAATGAAAAGAAAATTAGAGAAAAAAATCTGGCCATAATCCCCCCACTGTAACCCTACAGCTGTTTTTAGTTTCCTTTTCCTTCTAATCTTAGTTCATATGAATTCGTGTTTTAGATGGTTGAAATCATACTGTATATACAGCTTTGTATTCTGCTTTTCCACATATGTATTATAGCATAAACTTTTCCTTAATGTATCCTTTTCGATGATTCAGTCTCCATTTCATCAACTTCATGATAATTTATTCAACCATCTGGTCTATCATTTAGGCTATTTCCAATTCTTTGTTCTTCTAGATAATGTGGCAATCAATATCTTAGTGTTTATGGATTAGTTATAGATTTAAAAAAATTTTTTTTTAAAAAGATGACCGGTAAGGGGATCTTAACCCTTGACTTGGTGTTGTCAGCACCATGCTCAGCCAGTGAGCGAACCGGCCATCCCTATATGGGATCCGAACCTGTGGCCTTGGTGTTATCAGCACCGCACTCTACCGAGTGAGCCACGGGCCGGCCCCGTGATTTAAAAACTTTTTAATTAAATTATTTTAATAGCCTTTCTATATAGTAGCCATTCATTTTATTACATTTTCTGTAGTACACATTTGCTGTATGGGTGATATGGGCAAATGTATTTGTCTTTCTACACATAATATGACAAAATGTAAAACATGGCCCGTAATCACATTTTCCTTTGTGGCCAGCTGTTTCTGGCTATTATACTTTAGCATTCCTTAAGGATCAATTTTTTCCCCCTTAGTCAATGCCATTCTCATGTGGCAAGAGGAATTTCCTTTCTGTGTTCACTTTGTTATAGATCTTTCCTCTGTGATTCTGGATTTGTTTCCCCTTTTGGGGAGGAGAAAATATCTACCAGATTGTTAAAAACTTAGAGTAAAATTTTACGTCTTAATTTCATTTTTCAAATCACATTGGACTCTTTGTGACCTCTCTGTTATCAGAGCACACCCTGACTTGGTAATGAGTTTAACGGCTTACAGGAAGAGGCAGACTTTTAAAATTAAACATCTGGGTTTCTTAGCTGAAGTCCATTTTACATAAATATGTAATTCTATATCCTCTTTGCTCGTGGAGGGTGTAGCCTGGGAAGTTAGGTTACTTGATTCATCTTTTTGGAATTGTATCAGAGAACAACTTCAGTACCCTGAAGCTTCTCGTCAGAGTCTCAGTAAATATGTTAGCCTGCAGTTGAAGTTGGAAACTATGTCTGCTCTATTATTAGAAATTTGACTTGGTAAATTCCTCATACAGTTTCATTAAGCGCCTTCTTGTCCATGGTTTTTGTTTGCTTTATCATTTTTATGAATGTAAATAATTCCATAGCTGATGAGACCAGTAGAGCTTACCAGTTAAATGTGAAAACAGTGGAAACACAGTTGTTTCTGGCAGTGGGAATGGGGCACGTGGCTTCCCTTTCTCTGAGACTCAGTTGTCTCATCTGTAAAATGGGGATAATTATAAAATCCAATTCACTTGGGGGTTATGAGACTTATGTGAGATGATCCTTGTAAATACAGAGCTTTGCACAGGTCTTAACTATTTATGAATGCTTACTACTTTCCAAGCACTTTGCAAAATGGTTTTAGGTGAGTTATATAATTCATCGACCTCTGGGCCTTGATTTATTTTTATGTATAGAACTAGGGCTGGAACTCAGGTAGGCAGCCTTTACTCAACTAAGTTTAACTGTAAACATTTTATTAATATTGGTTATTATTATTATTATCAATAAACTCTAATGTTATTCTGTTTATCAAAGGACCCTGCTCTCAATGTTGAAACAGAAATAGAAATTTTGAAAAAACTAAATCATGTAAGTATCTGTATTATTCCATTTCTGTTGCTTATAACAAATACCTGAAACTAGGTGGTTTATAAAGAAAATGAAATGTATTGCTTACAGTTTCTAAGGCTGGGAAGTCCAAAGTCCATCTGGTGGTGGTTACAGTGACCCAGGGGTCTCACATTGCAAGATGCTGGAAGCAGAGAGAGCAGAGAAAGAGAGCAAGAGAGCAACAGACTTTCCTCTCTCTTCTTTTAAAGCCCTCAGAACCATGCCTCTGACAACCATTTTTAATCTGTTCACTGTGGTGTGGTCCTATAATCTGATCATCCCTTCAAGGCTCCACCTTTCAATTACCATAATAGAATTTCCCACCCTCTTAACAGTCACAGTGGGGCCAAGTTTCTAATACATAAAACTTGAGGGACACAATTCAAGCTTCAGTGAATTTGGGGGGACATAATCTACTACAGTATCTATACCTATATATCTAAATCTGTAAAATATGATACATACTTAAATTCATTCATCTCAAAATATTGTAAGAGCATAAAGCATTTCAAATAATAAAGCTAGTAATAACCTGGGTTCATTAATTCACGTGGGTGCACACACATGTACTATCTGTCATTTAGCTGGGAAGTTTTACTCCAAAATTTTGAGAGGACAATAACTGTATAAAGAATTCATGATTGAATAATTACATGATATTTCTGCTGAGTTAGTTCTTGACCTAAAGATATAATATTTATTCTTTTTTTAAATAATAATTATTTTATCTCATAGGGACTTGATCAACAGTTTACATTTGAGAAGACAATGCTAATTTTAGTAAATTTGATTTAATTATGCCTGAAGTTTTAACACCTTCAAATACCTTTTATTTGGAGTAATCCAAATAAACCCAAGGGTATCCAATAGGTATGATAACATCCTATCCTTATATCTGATTAAATAGTGTCTGTGGCCTTCTTTGGTGTGAATAGTTCTTACCTTTTGAGTGCAATGATGATTTCATATCAATGGAAAGTGTCTAACTTTAAAAAGATGAGAAGAAAAAGTTATAGTGTAGGACTGATTTTATTTTCATTTTTATTGGCTCTTTCAGTTTCTTCATTAATTCATGAATACCTGGGAAGCCATGAGCTCAGAAGGCACTGGAATTAAACTTGAAACAAGACCTCTAGCCTGTCCAGCTAATGATTATCTTATTCTGGTTCTTAACCTCCAAATAACGAAAAGATTTTTTTCCCCTTTTTTCTCCTCCTCAAATCCCTCAAAGAACAAATAGAAACTAAACAAAATCACTGCCATTGACAAAATACTTCAACAGGCTCCTTTAGAACTCAGTGGGTGAACCTAAAAACCCACAAGAATCTGAGTGGAAGGCCTTCTGCTTGGCTTTCTTCTAATTTCCTTACAACTTCCTCCTTCCTGAGTTTGCCAAGTCCTTTTTCCAAGAGATTAAGAGTCTCTCTTCAAGGAGAGGAGCCGTCTAATTTTCTGGGGTGAGGTTGTATCAACATACTCTTAAGATAAACAGTTAGAATTTTCAGAGAACTTTCTATGATGTCAGAGGATCCCCAGTCATAACATTTATACAAATCCAGTGTCCAGTGCGGTTGGGAAATTATTAGAACCCTAAAAAAAGGTCCCTGGACATATTTCTTGGCAAGTTACAAGGGTTCACAGAACTGTAGGGGATTAAACATTGGCTCCTGAATGCTTTTTAATGTTTGGGGACAGTGAGAAGAGCCTTGTGGCCAAGAGTCTGGCCTTTCGAGTCAGACGTTGATTTGGTCAGTTGTCAAATACTTACTGTGCCACACTGTCCTTTAGGCCCAGGCAGCAGTAAGCACAGATGGAGCTGTCTATTCCTCCCCTCTTGTGGCTTCAGTCTAGTGAGGAGACAGATCTGGGTTCCTATCCTATTTCTATTACCTCCTGGCTCTGAGTTGGTCAGTTCACTTTTTGGAACCTCTGTCTCCTTATCTGTACAACGGAGACAATAAAGATACTTATCTTACAAGGTCAGTGTGAGATTTCAATGAGATGTGCTTGCAAAGCTTTCAGCACAGAGAACACACTTGGGCAATAATAGTGATCCGTACTTTCCTAAGCTCTTTTCACTGTATGAATGACCTAAGTGGAAGGTCTGGGTTAGTAGCCTCTGGTTCCTGGTAGAGAGACAGTTTCAGCTGTGACAGTCCCAGCCAGTGACCCTGGAGGTAGTGGAGACTATAGAAGACAGTTCATGCTACCTCTTGACTGTTGCAATCTCTTCATGCTCTGTCAGCTCCCAGCCCCACCCATTCCCAGATGGGTACTGACACTGCCCATTGTGATGCCAAGCAGAACCAAGCAGTTCTCATTTTTCCTTCTAATCTGTTCTTTTTCTATGTGTGCCTTTTCTTCTGCTTCTCCTTAAAAAGGTGATTTTATCAAGATGTCACATGTGTAATCTAAAGAATCAAATAGTGCTTTTTGTGTGTGTGTGTGTGTGGCTGGCTGGTAAAGAGTTCTGAACTTTTGATCTTGGTGTTAAATGGTGCTAAAATTTTTATTACACAAGTCAACAGCTCCTCATCCCTACTAATCTCTCTGTAAGCATTTTAAAACTCTTCACTGTTTTTGCTAGAACTGACATCCATATTTCTATATAATATGCATAAACTGCTGTCTCTTGGTTTATCAATTTTACATAGCCTGTTGCCTTTCTGTTATGGTTTATGAGGATTTTATCTCTTTCCTTTCTGTTCCTCTTAATATAATACTACAATGAGTATTCAATGTTTTAATTATTGTGACAGTAACAGTTGTCCATTCAGAGCCAAGTAAGACCCTCCACTGGAGGAACTTAATCAAAGCAGTGGATATAATGAAATTTGCTTTGTAGGACGAAAGTAGTGTACTATGGTCAGGGGTAAGGAGAGGTTTTTTCTCATCCCAACCCTCTTGCCTTAAGTTTTATGACAAAAACTGGGTGGCAGAATCTACCCTCTGTGGGTGTAGCTGTTATTGAAGTTGTTGGTATTAATTTGAGTTTCTCCTGTGTACCAGCTACTATGCCGGGTGTTGGGCCTAGAAAGATCAATAAGACTGACAGCCCATGTAGTGTCTGGTGCAAGGAGACCCATGATGAGTGTTAGTTTCCTTTCCCCACCCTCCTGGGGCTCATAGCCTGGTGGGAAGACAGTGAAGATGCAGTATAGGGTGACACAGATGAGTAGGGCACATGGACAGGTAATGAGGGGACATTCAAGCTGAGACCTGTTCTCTGAGGCCAAGTGTACCCAGAGAGCTGGATTGCTAGGCAAGAGGGTGGTATGAGGAATGGTGTGACACTGGGAAAGAGCACAGGGAGCTTGGGGTTGGAAGGGAGTTTTGTGGTCTGGAGAGGGGGATGCATGGGACCAGGAGCAGGATGTGAGGTGGGAAGGGGGCTGGATAAGTCCGGGTTGAGTTTTATTAGCAACAAAGCAGCAGGGGGCCAAAGATTTTCTTCTTGCCTTCTGTCCTTCCTTCCTCACCTTATTTCCTTCCCTTCTTCCTGTTTTCCTCTCTTCCCTCCTTTAAATATTTAAAAATTATATAACATTTGACACATGTAAAATAATACGTGATAAAAAGAAATTGTAAAGCAACCCAATGAAACGAACACCTTTGAACTCTTATTCAACTTAAGAATGAAATCTCAACCGTATGTTTGAAGCCTGTGTACATCTCCCCGTCCCACCCCCTTATTGCTCCCCAGAGGTAGCCCCATTATTTTAAATGCTATATATCATCCCTTGGTTTTTCTTTTAAAGCCACATATGTTTATATATCCCCAAACAATTATATTGTTTTACTGCTTGTTTCTGAGCTTTATAAAAATGATATCATACTCTTTGAAGTCTGTTGTGACTTCCCTTTCCACTCAGCATTATGTTTCCAGGATCTGTCTGTTTCGGGGAAGCTGTGGGGTGTTCATTCACTGCTGTTTAACAGTTGGTCATGGGAAGGTTCCACTGGAGGATCTTTCTTTTTTTTTGGCAGCTTGCTGGTATGGGGATCTGAACCCTTGGCCTTGATATGTTATAATACCACCTCTAACCAACTGAGCTAACTGGCCAGCCCTCCACTGGAGGATCTTAATCAGATTAGTGGATATAATGAAATTTGCTTTGTAGGACGATCACTGTTGTGAGTTTTACCACCCTTTTAAATTTAAAACCTAAAAATCTTGTAGCTCTCTTCTGTTTCATTTTGATATAACCACAGTCCTCCTCTGTGCTGTGGTGTGCGTCCCTGATGGCTACTCATCAAATCTTTTACTTACCCCTACCATGGAGCTTGACTATGTTTTGTATTGTAAAAACAATAGGTGTGCATTCTAAGTATAAAATCATGATATTAAATATGCATTTTAAAGTGTACAGTACTGTTCTGCCTTGCCCTCAGTGTTCTTCTGTGTTCCTTGAATTGATCAGAGGTCATGAATTATCAGCCATAGTCGTGTGTATCTCTCTCTCCCTACCCCACCCCTACCAGGTGTGCTTTAGAGTTTTTATAAAATTAGAATTTCCCTTTTCCTTTGAAAAATGGCAGGATCTTGTCCCAGGAGGTCCCAGTTCCCCTTCCCGTGTGGTCCCACTTACCTGAAGCTGAATAACCCTGCTGTGTACAGCATGTCTAGGCTTCCCACCTGGCTTTTATTTCTCAGGCTCCTTCAGGTTCCTTAGGCTGACCTTGAGTACCTCTGCTCTGGGGCAGTGAGGAGGAAGTTTGGCAAGAGACCTGGCCTTCATTCCTAGGTGATATCCTTGCTTAGGAAATATGAACTAGTCTCTTACCAGCACGGTAGGGTGGAAAGCTTCTTGCATGTTCTCACTGAGGTGTGGGTTGGATTCCGTTCTGCCTTCTCCCCTTGTTGAACTTCAAAGCGCCCTGATTGGCCTTGGCATCCTGGACCCTCTAGGCAGGTGTCCCAAGTTCTACTGCTCTCGTGGTTTTCTTCCTGGGAGTTTCTCATTACTTTTCCTTTTTCTCTCCCCCTTCCCCCCCCCTTTTCAGCCTTGCATCATCAAGATTAAAAACTTTTTTGATGCAGAAGATTATTATATTGTTTTGGAATTGTAAGTAGTGAACTTTTAAGTTTATGTTTTCATTTAAATGCTTATAAGCCACCAAAGAATCAAATGGGAGCTTGACTTTCTCATCCTCAGGGCCCTTAATGTATACACTGTGGGGGTGGGACACACAGAGTCTGTGTGTATGTGGGGTTAATATCAATTCTAAACCCCCCCCAGTGTTTCTAAAGGCAGATGGCATTGGGTTCTAAGCCCTGGATCTGCGGCCTGGGTTTGAACTCCACTCTGCAGTGACTAACTGAGCACCCATGGTTGAGTTTACTTCACCTCTCTGAGTCTCATTTTCCTAAAGTTAATGGGGATTATAGTGATACACCCGTGTACAGAGTCCTTGTAAGGATTAAATGCTATAAGGGATGATAAGTCCCCAGCAGAGCACCTGGCACATATACGTTCTTAACCATGGGTTGATATTATTACTCTGAAATACCTGCCTGGCTGAGCCTTTCAGCTCAGGATTATAGGACTGGATTGTATGGTGGCACCTGAGTATCTTTCAGCATTTTTGCTAGTTTACTTCTGTGGCCATAATGTCCCATCTTATTTGGTGTGACCAAAATAATTTTCTGTCTCATCGCTTGAAGAGGCCTGTCTTGCTGTCCATTTATGCTTAAATAGGCAGTGCTTTTGGGAGCAGCTGTTGTGACAGGTAGGGAATGCTTTACTCCTGGCTGGCAAAAGGTAGCTATGCAGGTTGACCATTAAGATTATATAGAAAACAATAGCCCTGATCATAGCACTAGGAGAGGCTGGATGGCCCTTGTGGTGCTTAAGGGAATATCTGTTACTATTAAACAGAAGATTGTTCCCTGACTGGATCCAGTTAACACGGTTTAATAATAGTGATAATAATAATACAGTAACAGTAGCTGGTACTTGTGAAGAATTTACTATAATCCAAGTACTGCTGTAAGCACACTACATGGATTGACTCTTTAACCTTCACAACAGTCTGACAGGTTACTTAGAGGTTATGGGTGGGTTACTATTTTTAGCTACACTTTAAAGAAAAGGAAAGTGAATTACAGAGGGATTGAATAATCTTGCTGAGCACCTGTACTGTGTCAGGTGCTTTAGCTACATCAATTATCTTAATTTTTATAACCATCAAGGTAGGTAGTATCATCCCCATTTTTTATATGGTAGAAACAAGCTCAGAGAGGTTAAATAGCTTGCCAAAGTCCCACAGCTGGGAAGTGGTGGAGTTGGGGTTGAGACTCTGCTTGTCTGATTATAAACTCCTGCTTGTTCTTGTACACGATAAAAATGCAAACTCCTGGGCCCCCCCTCCAATCTACTGAATCAGATTTTTGAAAGTCCCCCCACGTGCCTCCAGTGCCCACTCCTATTGTCTTGTTCTTTGGTTTCCAACTGGGCATCTGATTGTGGGTGAAGCTTATTTCCTCATTAGCTATAAAAATGGAAGTCAAAAGTGAATAAAAATGGCAGCTGTTTGCTTACCTTAATGAGTTTGTTTGTGTTACTATCTTCCTTCCAAGTAAGTTTCCCTTCAGGAATGAACCCCCTCCTTTGCCTGTGTGTTTCAGAATGGAAGGAGGAGAGCTCTTTGACAAGGTAGTGGGGAATAAACGCCTGAAAGAAACTACCTGCAAACTCTATTTTTACCAAATGCTCCTGGCTGTACAGGTAAGTGAAGCCCTCAATTCTTTTTTTTTTTTTTTTTTTTTTTTTTTTTTTTTTTCCGTGCCCGGCAACGGATCGCAACCCTCAGTGTTGCCCCCGTACCGGACCGGGGACCGGCAACGGGATTGCAACCCTCGGTGCTGCTCCCGCGCCTCGCTCAGCCAGTGAGCGGGAACCAGTCTGTACGTGGGATCCGAACCCTCGGGCGGGAGCGCCACCGCGCTTCCCAAGCGGCGCACTTATCCAGTGCGCCACCGGGCCGGCCCTGAAGCCCTCAATTCTTTGACAACCTATTTTTTTTTTAAGGTTAATTACTGCCTGAGTTAGGCAGAAATTAGGGGACTGTAGATTAAAACTTAGAAGAGAATCTGTATGTTTGTTCTGTTCTTGGCAAAAACATCCTCCCCTTTGAATCAGATGACAAAGCTCTTGCTGTGAAGCTTAAGAGACAGTAAGAAAGGAAATTAAAGAAATGAACACATGGTCCCATGTCTCCTTTCTTTAGCTTGGAGGTATTTCTGGAGTGCCATTGGTCTCTGTGGCTGCCCAATCCTTGTAGAAATCCCTCTTAACTCAGAGTGGGGGCTGGGCAGGTATGAGGACAAGGCTGATGAGTTGGAGTGATAGTGGCAGATTGTTTGCTCTTCCATGGCTCAGTACTAGGTGTTCCTTGCAGGCAGGCAGGCAGGCAGGTGGGGCCTGTGCACAGCCATCTCTTCTCTATTCAGTAACAGAGGTGGATGGAGGAACAGCTGGTGGCATGGTACTGCAAGGAACATGACCATTTCCCAAACCAAATTTGGTAGTGGCCATTTCCCTGCCAATGTTTCTTCCCTTGAAAACCCACTCCATGAGGGAAATGCAACGACTGGGGGCGGTTCTTACATTGAATTAGGATTGAGGGAGATTTTCCTGCGGCTGCTATCTGGGTTTGCCCTCCCTGGGGTTTCACCAGATCCATTTCCCAGTGGAAATTTTTCGGAAGAATTTTCGTTCCAGCCCAGGGGACATCCAGAGAAGATTGAGGCCCATGAAGATGAGCTGTTTTTAATGGCAGCTGTCACCCATTTAATGCTTTACTCCCTCATTGGTTTATTCCCTCCTTTACAGTACAGTCACAGGCCACATATACAGTAGTGGTCAGAGCAATAGGCTATGCCATAAAACCTAAGTGTGTGGCAGGCTATACCATTGAGGTTTGTGTAAATACACTCTGTGATGTTTGCACAATGACAAGATCGTGTAACGTTTCTCAGAATGTATCCTGGTAGTTAAGTGAGGCATGGCTATATTTAATAACTAAAAATATTAAGCTAAGTTGAGTGCAGATCAGTGGATATGGGAAATTTTTGTTTCCTAAAGAAATGTGATATAGTATATTGATGTTTCTTTATTTGTTCATTTTTGTATGCTATTTCAGATAATAGAGTTTTCAAAGACTAAGTCTTTGCATCGAGAAATGTTAACTCTTGGTAATTTACAAATATATGTTTTATAGATTCCCTTTAAAAATATTATTCTCAGAGTTGGAATAACCAAATATATAATTTTGGTGGAATTTTTTTGTTCACCTTGGCATATTCTCAAAATATTTTACATCACCCATTTACATTTTTATTGAAGTTGACACCTTGTATTTCTGCCAACATGAAGGGATATTTATTATCTTGAAAAGTGAAATTAAAGGTTTACTGTCGTAAGTTGCCGTTTTCATTTTTCTGCTTTTTAAAGGTTTTCTTGAAAATAAATTTGTAAACGCTAACCCCTTTTACCCAGCAGTTTTCTCTGATTTGGGGGAATATGGGTGTATGTGACATAGCTTACAGTTCCACCCAGCTGTTAGATGTGTGTGTAGTGGGGACTTTGTGCTCACGTACCTACTGTATAAATCCAAGGATCATGCCTCCCTTTATGTGTAGTACCTTCACGAAAATGGTATTATACATCGGGACTTAAAGCCAGAGAATGTTCTACTCTCATCTCAAAAAGAGGACTGTCTTATAAAGGTAAGAAATTTATGTTCTGTGTGTTGCCCCTCCAGCAAATTTTTGTTCAGAAACTCTTTTAATTCCTCATGTAAGAAGTGGGAGCATAAAAAATTGAGAATCTGACCTTTCCACTCTTAGTGGTTGTTTTACAGATCAGGTAATATTGCTCCTATCTAGATTCTCATGAGCACTTATTGATCTCCACTGTGTACAAGCCACCTTTGTGCTCAGAAGGAGGAAGGGAGAAGTCTCAATGGACAAGTGAATCACAACCCCTGCCTTTCCCTGCCATCCATCTAAGACAGTGATTCTCAAGTCTGGCTTCACTGTAGAATCTACTGTTAGGATTAAAAAAAAAAAAAAAAATCAAGCAGGCTGAATCTCAGAATTTCTGAGTGTGGCACCCAGATGTATTTTTTTCCAAGTTCCCCAGGTATTCCACAGTACAGCCAAGTTTGAGAAACTGGGGTCTAAGAAGAACCATGCATGACTAATTAGAATTCTAGAGTGTCTGTGATAAGGATTATAAACTTTTTGTAAGGTAACAGAGAAAGCCTGTCTTGAGGTTCCTAGGCTCAGAAACTTTATTTTAAGGAAAACTAAATACCTTAACTTGCAAAGACATGAATTTGTAGATTCCAGATTCACAACAGGTATGAACTGTGCAATAGAATCTGCTCTAGGCTTCGTGTCTTTTAGGAGTGGCAGACTATGTTAATCTTTTTTTTGTTTGTTTTTTTTGAGACCTGCTGCACCACACTCAGCCAGTGAGCGCTGTGAGCGCACCGGCCATCCCTATATAGGATCCGAACCGGCGGCGGGAGCGCTGCTGTGCTCCCAGCGCCGCACTCTCCTGAGTGTGCCACCGGCTCGGCCCTATGTTAATCTTTTTATTTTACAACATCATTAAACATTATTCCCTTTTGACCTTCATTTTAGATTACTGATTTTGGGCAGTCCAAGATTTTGGGGGAGACCTCTCTCATGAGAACCTTGTGTGGCACCCCCACGTACTTGGCTCCTGAGGTTCTTCTTTCCATTGGGACGGCCGGGTATAACCGTGCTGTGGACTGCTGGAGTTTAGGAGTTATTCTTTTTATCTGGTAAGAAAAGTTTTCATTGCTTCACAGTCTTGTGGGAGGTAATTAGATGAAATCAAACATGTCCACATAGAGAGCTTGTGTTTCATATAGGTCACTTTTTGACCATTGATTTAAAGAAAAATATGACTTTGATTATGCTGAAAAAGAAACCTATATATACAAATGCCACTGAGAATGCCACTTGATTTCTTTTCCTTTCTCTTTCTACCAATATTAAGCCTTAGTGGGTATCCACCTTTTTCTGAGCATAAGACTCAAGTGTCACTGAAGGATCAGATCACCAGTGGAAAATACAAGTTCATTCCCGAAGTCTGGGCAGAGGTCTCAGAGAAGGGTATGGATACGAAAGGGTTAAGAATTTGTGGTTGGCTAAAATGTGTGTGTGCTGTGGTGGGAGTTTCTTTTCAAATTCCATGATGTTTTCTCCTGTCAATTCTGTTCTTATTTTCTTTTGTTAGTTTCGCACCATTTGAGAGGCAGAGGAAATTATTCAGAGCATTGGCTCTAGAGCCTGGGCTCAAGTCCTGGGTGTGCTACTTCCTAGCTGTGTGACCTTAGGCAAGTTATTTAACCTCTTTGAGTATCTATTTTCATTATTTGTAATTGGGACCTCAATAACGCCTGCCTTAAAGGGTTTTTGTGAGTTAAGTGTAATGTACACAGGTGTCTGGTACCTATTTAACTTTTTAGTTATAAGTAACTTTGTAGTTACAAGGTTTCCTTTGATTAAGTAAGCATGTAAAAACTAAATGTCATTAATTACTTTGTATTTTATAATTTAAGTGCAACTTTGTAATTCCCTGAAGAAAAAGTAGATTTTAAAACTAAACGTCAAATAATGTAACATAGGTGATTGTGTTAAATGGCAGAATGTTTAAGGAATAATATTGTTGGCAATACACAAGCCAGCTTGCAGTTGTTACTTGCTGGAGTAGTCAAGCTTTATTTTTGGCAAGTTTGGAGTTTCAGGGAGTCTCTCTCTGGGTGAAGAATTCTCACCATCAATCTGTGAGACCCAGGGAGAGTACGCCGTGCATCCTGAGTCTCTTAGAACTGGCTGGAAGTTCAGCTTTATTTAGTTTGAGCTTGAGTCCAGCAACAAGAGGGAGAACAAGGAGCTGAGAGGTTGTGATGTCCCAGCAGGAAGAGATGGGGAATGTCATTATCATTCCTGAGTACTCAGAGTACTCTGAATACAGAAAGTGAGGAGAGTTAGGGGCCCCCTGCCCGTTATGTCTGCTGAGTCCATGATGATCTCAGACTGTCTCTCCTCTCTCTGGATGGTGGCCTGTAATTCTGGCATTCTTTAGCATTGCTGATTTAATGTGTTTATCCTTTTCACTGAGATTTGCCCAATTATCTTGTTGCTTTAGCTCTGGACCTCGTCAAGAAGTTGTTGGTAGTAGATTCAAAGGCACGTTATACAACAGAAGAAGCGTTAAGGCATCCGTGGCTGCAGGTGGGTGTGGGACAGTGCCTGCTAGCATAAAATACTTGAGGAGCCCTGAAATGTCTGGGAGAGATGAGTAAGAGAATGGAAACACATTTGCTTTGTTGGGTCTGTCTGATGTAATTGTTTCAAATTGAGCTTTAGGTATATAGGTATGTGTGTGTGTGTTTGGGGGCGGATACAACCTTTTCAGTGTTACTTGTGATTCTTGGATGGACAAGCTCATTTTATTGCCTGTTCTGCTTCCACTTGGCTGCCCCAAGTCTGCAGTTTGGCTATGTTCCTTTGAGAGATTGTTCTGGCTCCACCCCTAGCTGTATCCCCTCCTGGCGTGGGCTGGGCTACATTCCAGCCATCTTCATCCTTAAAGCAGGGAAGCTGGGGGAGGCATAGGAGAGGAGCCTCCCTGGGGATTAGGTATAAAGGGTCCCACTTTTTGTTCATGGCGAGTAGTGCCATTAGTGCAGGCTGTCACTCGCACTTTCTAGTCTGCATTGCCTCTGCGTTCCTGCTGGGGGTTGTGGCTGCCTTTATATTATGTGCTGACCTCATTTGGAACTGCCAGAGTTGAAAGTCCTTTGTGGCTTTGCTGAGTTAATCTTTGGTTTTGGAATTAACCACAGCATCGGGCAGGTTTTGTGATGTCTGGTCTTCTGTTATAGTGCAGTTCCATTCAGCACAGCCATGCCCTTTCTGTTAACTCTCTTTTGGTGTCTCTGTTTCCTGTGGAGCAGGGAGGACTTAACCAGGTAGTTTGAGTTAGAGGCCGTTACTCTGGGGATCCTTGGTCCAGGAACTCCTCAGACAGTCCAACCTTAGCTCTATAATTCTGGAACTCTGGGAAGACTGTCCCCATTCTCTTCCGACCCTTCACACCTAACAGTTTTGCTCAGGCTGCTCAGGTTGAGAACAACAAATCCTTAAAAAAAAAAAAAAAAAAAAAAAGCAGATATATATGTGTTTTGGATGTTGCCCTGGAAACAGTGGTCCCCCCAGAAGAAATCTGTCAGATGATTTAGCATTTAATAGACCACACAGATTTGAAACAGCAGGACCCTGGAGAAAAGAAGTTTGGAAACAAAGGGTGCCTTTGCATGTGGGGATTTAATTTTGATGAGAAAGAGAAACATGCCTCCTGGCTCTTTTTATGTGTCCTAATAGGGAAACTCTTGGGGTCCAAATGCAGAGGTAGAGGAGCTGTGTTAGTTTTGAAAAAATTGGAGCTGGCCAGTTAGGCCTCTGAACAAAGTTTGCATCTGCCTGAAATTTATGAGCAAGCATAGCCTATTTTGCTTGTACTCTTTGTCTCAAAACTGATATTAATAACCAAGGAAAAGGTGAAGTTCAGCTCTGCCACAGGGGTCTCACTTGAGTACTCTTTTGTCCATCCTTTGTTTTTGCAGCAAAAGGTGGAGCTAACAGTGAATGAGATAAGGATGCAGATTGCCCATCTAAATCATCTGTTAGCGATAGCTTAGGTTTTATTTTGGGGAAATTCAGTATTTTTGAAGAAACCAAATGGTTTTGTGAGTCTGCCACTTGACTGAGTATTGGGAATGTGGATTCTGGTCTGTTTTTTGTCATTAATGGAGTGTCCAGTTTTGGGAGCATTTTTTTTTTTTTTCCTTTTTGTCTTTTTTACTGACCAGTAACAGGATCGCAACCCTTGGTGTCACACCCGCACCGGGGACCGGCAACGGGATCGCAACCCTTGGTGTTGCGCCCGCACCGCGCTCAGCCAGTGAGCGGGAACCGGTCTCCACATGGGATCCAA
>NW_007728931.1:55193-88629 GCF_000696425.1 Galeopterus variegatus
GGCGGGAGCGCCACCGCGCTTCCCATGCGGCGCACTATAGCAGTGCGCCACCGGGTGGCCCGAAGCTCCTGGTTTTTAGTAGAAATACCATCATTTATTTATTCCTTGCCTTATGAATGGATGCTTAGGTTGTTTTCAATTTTTGCTCCAGAAAGCAAGGCTGCAGTGAACGTGCTTGTAGTTATCTCCTTGGTCAGTTGGGCAAATGTCTTTCTAGGGTAAATCCTAAGCTGAATTGCTGGGTCATAGACTAGACATGGCTTTACTTAGTAATGTTTATTGTTGTATTGCCGTTTGAAGGGGCTGTTCAATCTATCCTTACTGTCTTGCCTCCTCCTTGAAGCCTCCTTGAGGGCCCCAGGCAGAACTGCTGAGGTATGCTACATCTGTGCTTCCCCTGGACAGTCTTCCTGCTGTGTCCTTGTCAATTGCATGTTCATCTTCCCACTAGACTGGAAACTTTCAAATGATTGATCTTGTCAATTGCATGTTCATCTTCCCACTAGACTGGAAACTTTCAAATGATTGATCTCCTTTAATTTTTTTAATAGGTTGTATTGTTATTAGATACAAAATTCAAAAGTGGTGCAACATCTTTGTCCAACTTCTTTTTTTCTTTTTTTTCCTTTTTGTCTTTTTTCGTGAACGGGATCGCAACCCTCGGTGTCTGGCGCGCACCACTCTCAACCAGTGAGCAGACCGGTCTCTATATGGGATCCGAACCCTCGGCAGAAGCGCCGCCGCGTAGAGTGCACCACCGGGCTGGCCCGGATCTGTACTCTAAAACAAGAGATCTAAGTCTGCCCTCCTGGAGTTTATGTTCTAATGGGGGAGGCGGGGAGACAGTATATAAATAATCAAGATAATTTCCAGTTATGGTCCATACTTAGAAGGAAATAAAACAGTGTATCATTATGATAACAGATGGGTGATGAGATGGGGGTTTGCTTATATGGAAAACTGTAGTAGTGTAGTGATCAAGGGGAGAGGGGTACAAGGTGAGGCTGCAATGGAGGCAGGGGCCAGACCCTGAGCATTTAGTGAGCCATGAAGGAGAGTGTAGATTTTATACTAAGTATGGTAGAAAGCCTGAGGAAGGTAATAAGGAGGAAGTTATTGTATCATAAGTATTTTTCTATGTCATTAAAAATTATTTGAGGACTTTTAATTATTGTTTTTTCTTTGTTTTGGAAACTGGCTGGTATGGGGATCTGAACCCTTGACATTGATGTTATCAACACTGCTCTAATTGAGCTAACTGGTCAGCCCTTAATGATTGTTATTTCATGTTTATATATAAACCTTTATTAAATCCATTGCTGGAAAATTTTGTCCCACCTTTTCCATTTTTGATCTTATAAAATCTTTTTTAAAAATTAAAAATAAAATACATAAGTGTGCATTTATTTTTTATTTTTTTAGAAAATATGTATAATCTAGGGCTGGTCGGTTAGCACAGTTGGTTAGAGCATGGTGCTGATAAAACCAAGGTTCAGGGTTCGATCCCTCTTCTGTCCAGCTGCCACACACACAAAGAAGAAAATACGTATAATCTTATAAAGTCTTGGTAAGCAAATCTATAATTTTGATTGCCTTCTAAGGTTATTTCTCTGCAAGTAGATTTTATGAGCTTTTTTTTTAAGGGTGATTTTTAAAGGTACATGAAATTCAACAGCCCTCTGGTATGTACTTTGTGTTACAGACTGTGTTAATGACAACTACTGGTTTGGAAGGGACAAAAGCTGTGACTATTGCTTTGATAAACCACAGTTGAAAGGAACGGATAAATACCTGACATACAGCAAGAAACACTTTCGGATTTTCAGGGTAGGTGATATATATCCATATACTTGGGAGAGCTGATAATCTAGTCATTGCTCTTAGTTATCTTCCCTCTATAAATCCCCACTGTTAAAACTTTGAAATAAAATGTTCTCTATTTTAGGAAATGGGTCCTAAAAACTCTTATATCGCCTACATAGAAGATCACAGTGGGAATGGGACCTTTGTAAATACAGAGCTTGTAGGAAAAGGAAATTGCCGTCCTTTGAATAACAATTCTGAAATTGCACTTTCACTGTGCAGAAATAAAGGTAATATTACTATCTTACGGTTACTGGATTTTTTTCCCCTCCTATGTAAAAGGAAAATTGATGTTTTGTCCTTATAGGGTATGGTTGAAGTAAAATTAAGTAAATTAATATTCAAGATTCAATTCTTCTGTTTTAGTTGCATTTTTAAATTATGAAAAAGTTCTATCTGGACAAATTTTCTTTTTTTTTTTTTTGTCTTTTTCCTGACCGGTAAGGGGATCGCAACCCTTGGCTTGGTGTCATTCGCACCGCGCTCAGCCAGTGAGCGCACCAGCCATCCCTATGTAGGATCCGAACCCGCGGCGGGAGCGCTACTGCGCTCCCAGCACCGCACTCTCCCGAGTGAGCCACAGGGTCGGCCCTGGACAAATTTTCTTAGGTTTAATTGGTTTGATTGGTTTCATTTAAGGCGATCTGCTGTAAATTGAATTATCATATTGGCTCAAATAAGTTATAGTTTATTGATTGATTCAGTTTACACCACATAAGTCTTAGATATCTATGAATTATTTTAGGCCATTCATTCATCCTTCCTCCTTTTTGGCTTGCCTTTCTTCATCCCTACCTTCCTCATTCTTTCCTTTATTTTTTTCATTCACTCATTTCTGCATGCATTTATTGAGCTCCTTTTATATGCCAGGCATTAGGCTATGGGTATTTCTGTAAGAGGTTCAATTTAGAGCTTCCACCTTCTTAAGTACCACATGGTTATCCTCTGCAAGTGGAGGTGTTTATTGTCATCATCAGGTAGCACTTAATATTCATCCAACCCTAAAAGTTTATGAATATCATATTTAAAAGGAACAATTATCATTCAAGTCAAAGTCTTGAGAGAATAACCGACAAAAATAACCTACAGAGTTAAAGGTAGCTCATAGTGATTTCAAATCCTTGGACAAGAGGAATACTCTAGTTTCTTAATTAAAAAAACTGCAGAGCTTCCCAAGTCTGTGAGAGTAGAATGACTCGGAGGGGGTGTGTGTGTGACATTTTAAAAATATAGGTTTGCACAAGCACTCATCCACAGATTCTGATCTAATAGTTCTGGATATTAAAAAAAAAATAATGGGCTGGCCCGTGGCTCACTTGGGAGAGTGTGGTGCTAATAACACCAAGGCCACGGGTTTGGATCCCTATATAGGGATGGCCAGATAGCTCACTTGGGAGAGTGTGGTGCTGACAACACCAAGTCAAGGGTTAAGATCCCCTTACCAGTCATCTTTTTTTTTTTCCTTTTTGTCTTTTTTCGTGACCGGTAACGGGATCGCAACCCTCGGTGTCACGCCTGCACCGCGCTCAACCAGTGACTGAGTGCACCACCGGGCCGGCCCACCAGTCATCTTTAAAAAAAAAAAAAAGTCATGCTCAAGTGATTCTCATGCAGTTAGTGCTCAGGCTGGAGTCTGGGAAATATGTCTATATTTTATGATTGATTTAGTTTTCTGTTTCTGACTATTTTGTCTTCTATATGATAATTATTGTTAGTTTCCCTGTTTGTGGGTTCCCAGCGGAGGAGACAACTGGGTGCTAAATTTGGTCTGCCTTCCATGTGACAAGATGTGTACCACCTTTTTCTTATTGGTTTGCCTATAGGGCACCTTTTCTTTCTTTTGTTTTATTCTTCTTTTCCTTTTTTAAATTTTTACTTATTTATTTACTTATTTTTTGGTGGCTGGCCAGTGAAAGGATCTAAACCTGTGATCTTGGTGTGGTAACGCTGTGCTCTAACCAACTGAGCTAACCAGCCAGCCCATTTTTCTTTTTTTAAATTAGGTCAACTTTTAAAAAATTGATTTAGGGGCCGGCCTGTGGCTCACTCGGGAGAGTGTGGTGCTGAAAACACCAAGGCCATGGGTTCGGATCCCATATAGGGATGGCCGGTTGCTCACTGGGTGAGTGTGGTGCTGACAAAACCAAGTCAAGGGTTAAGATCCCCTTGCCGGTCATCTTTAAAAAAAAAAAAAATTAATTTATTTACTTTAATTAAGAAATAAAAATTATTTATATTTATCATGTACAACATGCCATTTTGAGATACGTATACATTGTGGAATGGCTAATTTGAGCTAACTAACATGCATTACCTTATATACTTATCTTTATTTTGTGGTGAGAACACTTAATCTACTCTCTCAGCTGATTTTCAAGAATATAATACGTTGTTATTAAATATAGTCACCATATTGTATAATGGATCTCTGAATCTTTTCTAATTTGAACAAAGTTGTCATATAAGCTAAAGGTAGCCTAGATAAAGTAGATCAAACTGGTACTCTGGATTGCATTTATTTAGACATTTTATAAGGCATTTGCCAATATTAATAATGTTAATATGAAAATCCAGATATCTTTGAAAAGTTGGAATATCTGGCCACAATGAGTCAACAATCCCACAATTCAGGGCTCTGCAGGAGCTGAGTAGAGGCTGTGTCATTTAGATGGGAGATCTGTTTTCCTGTTCAAGTCTGCACTTCTCTATGTGTTGTAAAACTCAACCCAGCCAGACCCATGTATATTAACTCCCTGGCTTGTGTGGGCAACTGAGTTTGCAGCCCTTGAAGTAGACCTTGACATTTGGGAGAAATACATCCCCAGAACCCCTCAAATTCCCAGATTCTCAGATGCCCCTGGAACATACAAGTTCATACATAGTTACAAGCATTGAGGGACAATTGTACCTGGGTGCCCAGCAGGTTTCATTTACTGGGCAAGTGTCTGCTTCATGCATCCCAGCTTGGAATGAAGCACACGCAGGTAACTCAGATTTGTGTGAGACTGACCTTTAGGCTCCTCTAGTGAGGTCAAAACCTGTCACCCGAAATCTGAGAAACTCAAGGGGTCTTAACAGATTTCACTCTTTCAAGATATAGGCAGTTGCAAACTTACCATTAGTGACTTTGTAACATTGAAATGTTTCATAATTGATTGTACGTTTGGCCATGTGGATGGTTAAATTATTAAATAAGTACATTGTGCTGATAACACCGAGTTTAAAGGTTCGGATCTCTGTACTGGCCAGTTGCAAAAAGAAAAACAAACAAACAAAAAAAACTGAGTAATTTTTTTGAGGCTGGCTGGTTCGGTACAGGGATTGAGTCCTGGCATTTTGTTTTTCTGACATACTGCCAAAATAATGGAGAAATAAAGGGGATCTATTTAGAAAAATGTATTTATGTAACTTTATAGTTTCAAGATGGTTTGCATTATTAAATACTAGATATATAAAGGTATAAATGGCTGAGGATATGGTGACTTACAGTCTAATTTTTACTGAGATGTTTACTTGCCTAGAACATTTTTTCTAGGCTCAGAATAATTGCTTTTTGTTTCTGGGCTTATAGTAATCTTCATAGGTATTTTATATTACTGCAGTTCATTAATAAATATTCTAAGGTTAAAGAATATGAATAGCAGTATATTATGGGTTTCCTACACTACTGTGAGAGCAGTGCTGTGTAGTTCCATTGAAGGATAAAATATAACTATCATTTCTTTTGGGGGGTGGTGGCTGGCGTGACTATCATTTTTCAAGGGTTTCTTAGTATGTGTTAGCCTAGCTAAATAATTCCTTTAGAATTACATGTTAAATGTAGCTAAAAACAGTTGTTTTATTCCATATGATGGCTAAATTTTAGAATCAATTATCTTCTCTCTATTGAATAAATTAATGAAACCCATTTCTGCCCTTTATTTCCTTAGTTTTTGTATTTTTTGATCTGACTGTAGATGATCAGTCAGTTTATCCTAAGGAATTAAGAGATGAATACATCATATCAAAAACTCTTGGAAGGTAAATTTTTTTTTTCTTATATAAATTGCATTTCGTGTTTTTCCTACACATTTGTCATTGCTTAACTTTTCCATTTCTGGTTTTATAACATTTATTATCTATTTATAACATAATTGCAATTATTCATGATAGGTGTATTATATTTTTTGTGTGAGTTGACAGTCATTTTATTTATTTAATTTTTTGTTTTTAATTGACAAATAATAATAGTATATTTATGGGGTGCAATGTGATGTTTGGATTTATGTATACATTATAGAAAACATTTATTTTATTTATTTATTTTTTCCTTTTTGTCTTTTTTTGTGACCGACAACGGGATCGCAACCCTCGGAGTTGCGCCCGCACTGCGCTCAACCAGTGAGCGGACCGGTCTCTATATGGGATCCAAACCCTCAGCGGGAGTGCCATTGCGCTCCCAAGCGCCGCACTCTACCAAGTGTGCCACCGGGCCGGCCCCGAAAACATTTATTTTAAAAAAAATTTTTTTGGGCTCCTGGTTGGTGCAGAGATTGAACCGTGGAGCTTGGTGTTATCAGCACCATGCCCTTATCAACTGAGCTAATCGGCCAGGCCTAGAAAAATTTAATCAAGCTAATTAACATATGCATTACCTCAACAGTTTGTCATTTTTTGTGTAGTGAGAATGTTTAAAATCTATTTTAGCAATTTTGAAATATACAACACATTGTTATTGACTGTGGTCACCATACAGTACAGTAGATCACTAAAACTTATCCCTCCAGTCTAACTGAAATTTTGTAACCTTTGATAAACATCTTTCCTTTCCCCATCCCCTCCTCATCCTCCCCAGCCTCTGGTATCCACCTTCCTACTCTCTCTTTTTTTTTTTTCTGGTGGCTGGCCAGTACAGGGATCGAACTCACTACTCTGTTTCTATGAGATCAACTTTTTTAGATTTCACCTGTAAGTGAGATCATACGGTATTTTTTTCTGTGCCTGGTTTATTTTACTTATCATGATATCCTCCAGTTCCATCCATGTTGTCATAAATGACAGAATTTCCTTTTTAAGGCTATATAGTATTCCATTGTGTGCATATATACCCCATTTTCTTTATCCATTCATCCATTGATGGACACTTAAATTGCTTCCATATCTTAGCTGTTGTGAATAATTATTAAATGAATAGGGGAGTGCAGATATCTCTTTGACATACTGATTTCAATTCCTTTTATATACCCAGAATTGGGGTTGCTGGATCATATGGTAGTTCTATTTTTAATTTCTTGAGGAACCTCCATACTATCTTCCAAAATGGCTATACTAATTTACCTTCCCACCAACAATGTACAAGGGTCCCCTTTTCTCCACACCCAGGTCAACACTTGTTATTATCTGTCTTTCTGATAATAGCCATTCTAACAGGTGGGAGGTGACATCTCTTTGTGGTTTTGTGTTTCCCTGATGGTTAGAGATGTTGAGCATTTTTCCATATACTGTAATAGGTGTGTTATTAATTTATTTGATAAATAATCAACTGAAATGAACTCTTTTTCCTTATAAATTTTATTGGTGATATTTTTAACAGCAGCTTTATTAAAATACAATTTACCTACCATGTAATTGACCCATTTATTTTATTTTTATTATTTTTTTGGTTGACCCATTTAAAGTGTGCAATTTAGTGATTTTTAGTATATTCACAATGTCATGAAACCATCACCACAATCAATTTTATTTTATTTTACTTTATTTTTTAAAGTTTATTTATTAATAGATATATTTTTTACATTCTATGATGTGGAATAGCTGGGGGGACAGGGAGAGGAGGAAGGGGGAAGAAAATAGGGTGGGAGAAGGAGAAAGGAGGATGCATGGAGTTGAGGTCTGTGGCACCCTCCCTCATTCCTGCATGGGAGATCAGGGGGCTTCCAGTGGCGGCCTGGTCATTGCTGAGCTGGGTGCAGATGTCAGAGGGGTGTGGCTGAAGCCCCACTCCCCTGTCGGAAGGGTTTTTTTCTTTCTTTCATTGTGGCTTCTCCCTCCTCCATGTACTCTGTAGGTCTCTCCTCCTCTTCCCCTGATCTTTAGCAGCCCCCGCTTGGCTGTTGTTGCTTTTTAATAGTTGTAAGTTGGTTGATTTATGGGAGAGAGTGACACTGGGGATCATCTATGCTGCCGTCTTGACCACCACCACAAATTAATTTTAGAACTTTTTCATCATCTTCCAAAAATACACAATTATTGCATTTCTGCGCTGTTCAGAATTTGTGCCATCTTGAGACATGGAATGGAAGTGACAATTGAATGTAACTTAGGGCAAAGCTTTCAAAATTTTTGGTCTGAGGACCCCTTACACTCTTAAAAATTGTTGAGGACCCCAAAGAGCTTTTGCTTATGTGGCTTAAATCTATTGACATTTACTGTATTAGAAATTAAAATTGAGGGGCCAAGCCCGTGGCGCACTTGGGAGAGTGTGGTGCTGGGAGCGCAGTAGCACTCCCGCCGCGGTTCGGATCCTATATAGGGATGGCTGGTGCGCTCACTGCCTGAGCGTGGTATGGCCGGTCTCAAAAAGGACAAAAAAAAAAAAAGAAAGAAATTAAAATTGAGAAATTTTTATATTTATTAATTCATTAAATAAGCTCGCTAAATGTTAAGATAAGTAACATTTTTAATGAAAAGTAGTTATTAAAAAAAGATTAGCGAGAAGAGAGGTTAGTGAGAAGTAGAGTCTACATTTTTACAAATCCTTTTGATATCTGGCTACTTAGAAGTTGGCTAGAATCTGATATTTGCTTCTTCATTCAGTCTGTTTTGATATCACCTGCTGTGTGGCCTCTGGAAAACTATCGCACACTCATGAGAAAATGAGAATGGAAAAGATAAATAAAATCATAGTAGTATTCTAAAAATAGTTTTGACTTTGTAGATGCTCTGCAAGGTCTTGGGGTCCTCTAAGGGTTGCCCAGTCATACTTTGAGAACCACTTCCTTGGGGAACGTATTCAGGATACTGTTACCACTTTACATAATGTCCTTTAACCCCTCCCTCCACTTGCAAAGGCTTTTCTATTTTTGATATTTTTGGAAACATGAAAGTGGAAGGTACATAGAAGGAAATAATTACCCATAGTCCTGCCACATAGAGTCGAGCACAGTATCCTCTTTATAGCCATCTGTGGGAGAAATTTTAGTTTATGGACATTGAAGTCAGTAATTGATTGTGTTTCAGATTTGCATTGACTGCTTAGAAGCTCACAGCAAAGTTTATGCTCTTTGTTAAGAAATGTGTGATACTCAATGTTTTCCTAAGGGAGGATTTAACACAAATTCTCTAACTTGTAGGAGGTGATAGAAACTCAACTCAAATAAGTCAGGGAAAAAGAAATTTACTGGCTTATAGGGATATATAGGGATATATAGGGATAGTAGGGAATATAGGGATAGAGCTAACTTCAGGCATGGCTGGATCCAGGAGGTCATTAGGGCTTTTTTCCTCTTGTCTTTGGGTTCTGATGATTTGTTTGGCTTTATCTTTGGCTGGGTATAAGGCTCCCACAGTGTCACCTGGGCTCCACCTCCATTTCTTGATTTAGCTACTGTTTGTTTACTTCCTATAGAATTGCTCTTTCTATGTGGTAGGGAAGATTGCTACCAGGAACCTCAGATTTATATTTTCTTTTGTCTAGAAACCTTAGCAGAGAGAACTGTTTCTCTCCCAGCATCAGCATTTGACTTTAAGGGAAACCCTGATTGGCTCAATTTGGTTATGTGGCCTTAGGAGTGGGTATTATACCATAGCAGACACTCCACGTGAATGACTCTGACTCAGGGACGATTTCTCAGCCCAAGGATGTCTGTATCCAGGAGAAAGGGGTATTGGAAAGTGCTTTGAGCTAATTTAAAAAATAATAGTTACATGGGCCCTTCCCTCATACCACATACAAAAATTAACCCCAAATGTAACAATTAACTAAATATAAGAGGTAAAACTATAAAACTCTAGTAAGAAAACACAGGGGTAACTCTTTATGACCTTGGATTTGGCAGTGGATTCTTAAATATGACACCAAAAGCACAAGCAAGAAAAGAAAAAAGATAAATTAGACTTCATCAAAATTAAAAACTTGTTCCTCAAAAGACACTATCAAGAGATTGAAAACACAGCCTACAGAATGGGAGAGAATATTTGCAAATAATATATCTGATAAGGATTTATATCCAGAATAGATAAAGAAGTCTTATAACTCAACAATAGAAAGATAAACAACATGCAGTATAAAAATGGGCAAAGGGCTTGAACAGACATTTCTCTGAAAAAGACATGCAAATGGCCAAAAAATACATGAAAAGATGCTCAACATCATTAGTCATTAGGAAAATGCAAATCAAAACCACAATGAAATATCACTTTATACCCACCCACTAGGATGGCCATAATAAAGAAACAGAAAATAAAGTGTTGGGAATATAAAATAGTGCAGCCACTGTGGAAGACAGTTTGGTGGTTTCTCAAAAAGTTAAACAGAATTACAATATGACCCAGATATTCTTCTATGTATATACATGCTGCCAAATTGAAAACAGATGTTCAAACAAAAGCTTCTACATGAGTGTTCGTAGCAGCTCTATTCACAATGATAAAGTCTAATTTATCTGTTTTTTCCTCTTGTTGCATGTGCTTTTGGTGTTATATGTTAAGAAACCATTCACAAAAGGTGAAAACAACCCAAATAAGTGTCCATCAAAATATGAATGCATAAACAAAATGTGGTATTTCCATACAATGTAATATTATTCAGCTATAAAAAGGAAAGAAGTAGTGATTGATGCTACAACATGAATGAACTTCAAAAACATTATGCTAAGTGAAAAAAGTCAACACAAAAGGGCATGTATTATGTGATTTTATTGATAGGAAATATTCAGAATAGGCAAGTCAATTGAGACAGAAATCAGATTAGTGGTTGCCAGGGGCAGGGTAGAATGGGGAGTGACTGCTTAATTGCTTAATAGGTACAGGGTTTCCATTTGGGCTGATGAAAAAGTTCTCAAACTAGGTGGTGGTTGCAGAACATTTTGAATGTACTTAATGCCACTGAATTGTACACTTTAAAATGATTAAGTGGTAAATTTTATGTTATGTATATTTAACACAGTAAAAAAGATGTCTTGGTAAACTCCTCACCTCACTCCCTCAAAAAGTTATAACAGTCCATTTCAGGCAGGTAATGTATGATTAATACTCTAGTAGCTATTACTTCAGGCTGATGCAAGCTTTGGAGAACAGAGCCTCCTTAAGGTTGTGTGCTGGGTAATATCCTGGATAGCATTCCTCCTCCGTTAGTAGTATCCCAATTAATTGTAAATCTTTGTGAGAGGTTGATGCAAGCAGATTAATTGTGTAATAATATGATTTAGGGTGCAATTCATACTATCAACTGCTTATGCACATCCTTTGAAAGCAGAGAATAAGAAGGAAAGAGAACTATATCAATGAAAGCAACTTTACTATTAATTGTTTTGGGTACTTATTTTTGACCAGGGAAGACTATTTGATGTTTTCCTGACCTCTGGGATAAGCAATTTCTTTCTCTTTATTCTTGGTGTCTTTCTGAGAATTTCCCAATCTGGGGCTGCTGTAAGGCTTATTTATGTCTGTATCACTCAGCTCAGAAGTGGAATTTGGAGCTGACTCAGTGTTGCTGGATGGCCCGCATCCACTTATGCCCTGGACATTTTACATTGGTGAGGTTTCTCTTTGTCCTCTGAAAACAGGAACAATGGAAAGGTTGTTATAGGGGCTGCTTTAATTTGGGATAGTTGAGGCAGACTCAGAAGGGTAGGTTTAACAACATCCTGACAATCACTGTCTGTGTTTTTCCCTCTAGTGGTGCCTGTGGAGAGGTAAAGCTGGCTTTCGAGAGGAAAACATGTAAGAAAGTAGCCATAAAGATCATTAGCAAAAGGAAGTTTGCCATTGGCTCAGCAAGAGAGGCAGTAAGTAGCTGTGTTTGTGGCCACTTACCTTTTCTTGACACTTCTTCATAATTTCCCCAAATAATCTTAGAGTGATGATTTTCAATCTCAGGAAAAATTTACTGCTCAGACATATGAGTTTGTGAGTATCACGGAACACGGAAAATTTTTGAGTATCTTTGGTTAATCTAGAAAATTTTACTTAAAGATAATTAGGCTCCAAAAATATTTGGTTGTACATAATAATGTACATAGAAGGAAGTTTTTTTTTTATCTTTCCAAGTTCAAAGTTACAAGACTGTTTTTACAATAAATGAAAAGAAAATTAGAGAAAAAAATCTGGCCATAATCCCCCCACTGTAACCCTACAGCTGTTTTTAGTTTCCTTTTCCTTCTAATCTTAGTTCATATGAATTCGTGTTTTAGATGGTTGAAATCATACTGTATATACAGCTTTGTATTCTGCTTTTCCACATATGTATTATAGCATAAACTTTTCCTTAATGTATCCTTTTCGATGATTCAGTCTCCATTTCATCAACTTCATGATAATTTATTCAACCATCTGGTCTATCATTTAGGCTATTTCCAATTCTTTGTTCTTCTAGATAATGTGGCAATCAATATCTTAGTGTTTATGGATTAGTTATAGATTTAAAAAAATTTTTTTTTAAAAAGATGACCGGTAAGGGGATCTTAACCCTTGACTTGGTGTTGTCAGCACCATGCTCAGCCAGTGAGCGAACCGGCCATCCCTATATGGGATCCGAACCTGTGGCCTTGGTGTTATCAGCACCGCACTCTACCGAGTGAGCCACGGGCCGGCCCCGTGATTTAAAAACTTTTTAATTAAATTATTTTAATAGCCTTTCTATATAGTAGCCATTCATTTTATTACATTTTCTGTAGTACACATTTGCTGTATGGGTGATATGGGCAAATGTATTTGTCTTTCTACACATAATATGACAAAATGTAAAACATGGCCCGTAATCACATTTTCCTTTGTGGCCAGCTGTTTCTGGCTATTATACTTTAGCATTCCTTAAGGATCAATTTTTTCCCCCTTAGTCAATGCCATTCTCATGTGGCAAGAGGAATTTCCTTTCTGTGTTCACTTTGTTATAGATCTTTCCTCTGTGATTCTGGATTTGTTTCCCCTTTTGGGGAGGAGAAAATATCTACCAGATTGTTAAAAACTTAGAGTAAAATTTTACGTCTTAATTTCATTTTTCAAATCACATTGGACTCTTTGTGACCTCTCTGTTATCAGAGCACACCCTGACTTGGTAATGAGTTTAACGGCTTACAGGAAGAGGCAGACTTTTAAAATTAAACATCTGGGTTTCTTAGCTGAAGTCCATTTTACATAAATATGTAATTCTATATCCTCTTTGCTCGTGGAGGGTGTAGCCTGGGAAGTTAGGTTACTTGATTCATCTTTTTGGAATTGTATCAGAGAACAACTTCAGTACCCTGAAGCTTCTCGTCAGAGTCTCAGTAAATATGTTAGCCTGCAGTTGAAGTTGGAAACTATGTCTGCTCTATTATTAGAAATTTGACTTGGTAAATTCCTCATACAGTTTCATTAAGCGCCTTCTTGTCCATGGTTTTTGTTTGCTTTATCATTTTTATGAATGTAAATAATTCCATAGCTGATGAGACCAGTAGAGCTTACCAGTTAAATGTGAAAACAGTGGAAACACAGTTGTTTCTGGCAGTGGGAATGGGGCACGTGGCTTCCCTTTCTCTGAGACTCAGTTGTCTCATCTGTAAAATGGGGATAATTATAAAATCCAATTCACTTGGGGGTTATGAGACTTATGTGAGATGATCCTTGTAAATACAGAGCTTTGCACAGGTCTTAACTATTTATGAATGCTTACTACTTTCCAAGCACTTTGCAAAATGGTTTTAGGTGAGTTATATAATTCATCGACCTCTGGGCCTTGATTTATTTTTATGTATAGAACTAGGGCTGGAACTCAGGTAGGCAGCCTTTACTCAACTAAGTTTAACTGTAAACATTTTATTAATATTGGTTATTATTATTATTATCAATAAACTCTAATGTTATTCTGTTTATCAAAGGACCCTGCTCTCAATGTTGAAACAGAAATAGAAATTTTGAAAAAACTAAATCATGTAAGTATCTGTATTATTCCATTTCTGTTGCTTATAACAAATACCTGAAACTAGGTGGTTTATAAAGAAAATGAAATGTATTGCTTACAGTTTCTAAGGCTGGGAAGTCCAAAGTCCATCTGGTGGTGGTTACAGTGACCCAGGGGTCTCACATTGCAAGATGCTGGAAGCAGAGAGAGCAGAGAAAGAGAGCAAGAGAGCAACAGACTTTCCTCTCTCTTCTTTTAAAGCCCTCAGAACCATGCCTCTGACAACCATTTTTAATCTGTTCACTGTGGTGTGGTCCTATAATCTGATCATCCCTTCAAGGCTCCACCTTTCAATTACCATAATAGAATTTCCCACCCTCTTAACAGTCACAGTGGGGCCAAGTTTCTAATACATAAAACTTGAGGGACACAATTCAAGCTTCAGTGAATTTGGGGGGACATAATCTACTACAGTATCTATACCTATATATCTAAATCTGTAAAATATGATACATACTTAAATTCATTCATCTCAAAATATTGTAAGAGCATAAAGCATTTCAAATAATAAAGCTAGTAATAACCTGGGTTCATTAATTCACGTGGGTGCACACACATGTACTATCTGTCATTTAGCTGGGAAGTTTTACTCCAAAATTTTGAGAGGACAATAACTGTATAAAGAATTCATGATTGAATAATTACATGATATTTCTGCTGAGTTAGTTCTTGACCTAAAGATATAATATTTATTCTTTTTTTAAATAATAATTATTTTATCTCATAGGGACTTGATCAACAGTTTACATTTGAGAAGACAATGCTAATTTTAGTAAATTTGATTTAATTATGCCTGAAGTTTTAACACCTTCAAATACCTTTTATTTGGAGTAATCCAAATAAACCCAAGGGTATCCAATAGGTATGATAACATCCTATCCTTATATCTGATTAAATAGTGTCTGTGGCCTTCTTTGGTGTGAATAGTTCTTACCTTTTGAGTGCAATGATGATTTCATATCAATGGAAAGTGTCTAACTTTAAAAAGATGAGAAGAAAAAGTTATAGTGTAGGACTGATTTTATTTTCATTTTTATTGGCTCTTTCAGTTTCTTCATTAATTCATGAATACCTGGGAAGCCATGAGCTCAGAAGGCACTGGAATTAAACTTGAAACAAGACCTCTAGCCTGTCCAGCTAATGATTATCTTATTCTGGTTCTTAACCTCCAAATAACGAAAAGATTTTTTTCCCCTTTTTTCTCCTCCTCAAATCCCTCAAAGAACAAATAGAAACTAAACAAAATCACTGCCATTGACAAAATACTTCAACAGGCTCCTTTAGAACTCAGTGGGTGAACCTAAAAACCCACAAGAATCTGAGTGGAAGGCCTTCTGCTTGGCTTTCTTCTAATTTCCTTACAACTTCCTCCTTCCTGAGTTTGCCAAGTCCTTTTTCCAAGAGATTAAGAGTCTCTCTTCAAGGAGAGGAGCCGTCTAATTTTCTGGGGTGAGGTTGTATCAACATACTCTTAAGATAAACAGTTAGAATTTTCAGAGAACTTTCTATGATGTCAGAGGATCCCCAGTCATAACATTTATACAAATCCAGTGTCCAGTGCGGTTGGGAAATTATTAGAACCCTAAAAAAAGGTCCCTGGACATATTTCTTGGCAAGTTACAAGGGTTCACAGAACTGTAGGGGATTAAACATTGGCTCCTGAATGCTTTTTAATGTTTGGGGACAGTGAGAAGAGCCTTGTGGCCAAGAGTCTGGCCTTTCGAGTCAGACGTTGATTTGGTCAGTTGTCAAATACTTACTGTGCCACACTGTCCTTTAGGCCCAGGCAGCAGTAAGCACAGATGGAGCTGTCTATTCCTCCCCTCTTGTGGCTTCAGTCTAGTGAGGAGACAGATCTGGGTTCCTATCCTATTTCTATTACCTCCTGGCTCTGAGTTGGTCAGTTCACTTTTTGGAACCTCTGTCTCCTTATCTGTACAACGGAGACAATAAAGATACTTATCTTACAAGGTCAGTGTGAGATTTCAATGAGATGTGCTTGCAAAGCTTTCAGCACAGAGAACACACTTGGGCAATAATAGTGATCCGTACTTTCCTAAGCTCTTTTCACTGTATGAATGACCTAAGTGGAAGGTCTGGGTTAGTAGCCTCTGGTTCCTGGTAGAGAGACAGTTTCAGCTGTGACAGTCCCAGCCAGTGACCCTGGAGGTAGTGGAGACTATAGAAGACAGTTCATGCTACCTCTTGACTGTTGCAATCTCTTCATGCTCTGTCAGCTCCCAGCCCCACCCATTCCCAGATGGGTACTGACACTGCCCATTGTGATGCCAAGCAGAACCAAGCAGTTCTCATTTTTCCTTCTAATCTGTTCTTTTTCTATGTGTGCCTTTTCTTCTGCTTCTCCTTAAAAAGGTGATTTTATCAAGATGTCACATATGTGTAATCTAAAGAATCAAATAGTGCTTTTTGTGTGTGTGTGTGTGTGGCTGGCTGGTAAAGAGTTCTGAACTTTTGATCTTGGTGTTAAATGGTGCTAAAATTTTTATTACACAAGTCAACAGCTCCTCATCCCTACTAATCTCTCTGTAAGCATTTTAAAACTCTTCACTGTTTTTGCTAGAACTGACATCCATATTTCTATATAATATGCATAAACTGCTGTCTCTTGGTTTATCAATTTTACATAGCCTGTTGCCTTTCTGTTATGGTTTATGAGGATTTTATCTCTTTCCTTTCTGTTCCTCTTAATATAATACTACAATGAGTATTCAATGTTTTAATTATTGTGACAGTAACAGTTGTCCATTCAGAGCCAAGTAAGACCCTCCACTGGAGGAACTTAATCAAAGCAGTGGATATAATGAAATTTGCTTTGTAGGACGAAAGTAGTGTACTATGGTCAGGGGTAAGGAGAGGTTTTTTCTCATCCCAACCCTCTTGCCTTAAGTTTTATGACAAAAACTGGGTGGCAGAATCTACCCTCTGTGGGTGTAGCTGTTATTGAAGTTGTTGGTATTAATTTGAGTTTCTCCTGTGTACCAGCTACTATGCCGGGTGTTGGGCCTAGAAAGATCAATAAGACTGACAGCCCATGTAGTGTCTGGTGCAAGGAGACCCATGATGAGTGTTAGTTTCCTTTCCCCACCCTCCTGGGGCTCATAGCCTGGTGGGAAGACAGTGAAGATGCAGTATAGGGTGACACAGATGAGTAGGGCACATGGACAGGTAATGAGGGGACATTCAAGCTGAGACCTGTTCTCTGAGGCCAAGTGTACCCAGAGAGCTGGATTGCTAGGCAAGAGGGTGGTATGAGGAATGGTGTGACACTGGGAAAGAGCACAGGGAGCTTGGGGTTGGAAGGGAGTTTTGTGGTCTGGAGAGGGGGATGCATGGGACCAGGAGCAGGATGTGAGGTGGGAAGGGGGCTGGATAAGTCCGGGTTGAGTTTTATTAGCAACAAAGCAGCAGGGGGCCAAAGATTTTCTTCTTGCCTTCTGTCCTTCCTTCCTCACCTTATTTCCTTCCCTTCTTCCTGTTTTCCTCTCTTCCCTCCTTTAAATATTTAAAAATTATATAACATTTGACACATGTAAAATAATACGTGATAAAAAGAAATTGTAAAGCAACCCAATGAAACGAACACCTTTGAACTCTTATTCAACTTAAGAATGAAATCTCAACCGTATGTTTGAAGCCTGTGTACATCTCCCCGTCCCACCCCCTTATTGCTCCCCAGAGGTAGCCCCATTATTTTAAATGCTATATATCATCCCTTGGTTTTTCTTTTAAAGCCACATATGTTTATATATCCCCAAACAATTATATTGTTTTACTGCTTGTTTCTGAGCTTTATAAAAATGATATCATACTCTTTGAAGTCTGTTGTGACTTCCCTTTCCACTCAGCATTATGTTTCCAGGATCTGTCTGTTTCGGGGAAGCTGTGGGGTGTTCATTCACTGCTGTTTAACAGTTGGTCATGGGAAGGTTCCACTGGAGGATCTTTCTTTTTTTTTGGCAGCTTGCTGGTATGGGGATCTGAACCCTTGGCCTTGATATGTTATAATACCACCTCTAACCAACTGAGCTAACTGGCCAGCCCTCCACTGGAGGATCTTAATCAGATTAGTGGATATAATGAAATTTGCTTTGTAGGACGATCACTGTTGTGAGTTTTACCACCCTTTTAAATTTAAAACCTAAAAATCTTGTAGCTCTCTTCTGTTTCATTTTGATATAACCACAGTCCTCCTCTGTGCTGTGGTGTGCGTCCCTGATGGCTACTCATCAAATCTTTTACTTACCCCTACCATGGAGCTTGACTATGTTTTGTATTGTAAAAACAATAGGTGTGCATTCTAAGTATAAAATCATGATATTAAATATGCATTTTAAAGTGTACAGTACTGTTCTGCCTTGCCCTCAGTGTTCTTCTGTGTTCCTTGAATTGATCAGAGGTCATGAATTATCAGCCATAGTCGTGTGTATCTCTCTCTCCCTACCCCACCCCTACCAGGTGTGCTTTAGAGTTTTTATAAAATTAGAATTTCCCTTTTCCTTTGAAAAATGGCAGGATCTTGTCCCAGGAGGTCCCAGTTCCCCTTCCCGTGTGGTTCCACTTACCTGAAGCTGAATAACCCTGCTGTGTACAGCATGTCTAGGCTTCCCACCTGGCTTCTATCAGCCATAGTCGTGTGTATCTCTCTCTCCCTACCCCGCCCCTACCAGGTGTGCTTTAGAGTTTTTATAAAATTAGAATTTCCCTCTTCCTTTGAAAAATGGCAGGATCTTGTCCCAGGAGGTCCCAGTTCCCCTTCCCGTGTGGTCCCACTTACCTGAAGCTGAATAACCCTGCTGTGTACAGCATGTCTAGGCTTCCCACCTGGCTTTTATTTCTCAGGCTCCTTCAGGTTCCTTAGGCTGACCTTGAGTACCTCTGCTCTGGGGCAGTGAGGAGGAAGTTTGGCAAGAGACCTGGCCTTCATTCCTAGGTGATATCCTTGCTTAGGAAATATGAACTAGTCTCTTACCAGCACGGTAGGGTGGAAAGCTTCTTGCATGTTCTCACTGAGGTGTGGGTTGGATTCCGTTCTGCCTTCTCCCCTTGTTGAACTTCAAAGCGCCCTGATTGGCCTTGGCATCCTGGACCCTCTAGGCAGGTGTCCCAAGTTCTACTGCTCTCGTGGTTTTCTTCCTGGGAGTTTCTCATTACTTTTCCTTTTTCTCTCCCCCTTCCCCCCCCCTTTTCAGCCTTGCATCATCAAGATTAAAAACTTTTTTGATGCAGAAGATTATTATATTGTTTTGGAATTGTAAGTAGTGAACTTTTAAGTTTATGTTTTCATTTAAATGCTTATAAGCCACCAAAGAATCAAATGGGAGCTTGACTTTCTCATCCTCAGGGCCCTTAATGTATACACTGTGGGGGTGGGACACACAGAGTCTGTGTGTATGTGGGGTTAATATCAATTCTAAACCCCCCCCAGTGTTTCTAAAGGCAGATGGCATTGGGTTCTAAGCCCTGGATCTGCGGCCTGGGTTTGAACTCCACTCTGCAGTGACTAACTGAGCACCCATGGTTGAGTTTACTTCACCTCTCTGAGTCTCATTTTCCTAAAGTTAATGGGGATTATAGTGATACACCCGTGTACAGAGTCCTTGTAAGGATTAAATGCTATAAGGGATGATAAGTCCCCAGCAGAGCACCTGGCACATATACGTTCTTAACCATGGGTTGATATTATTACTCTGAAATACCTGCCTGGCTGAGCCTTTCAGCTCAGGATTATAGGACTGGATTGTATGGTGGCACCTGAGTATCTTTCAGCATTTTTGCTAGTTTACTTCTGTGGCCATAATGTCCCATCTTATTTGGTGTGACCAAAATAATTTTCTGTCTCATCGCTTGAAGAGGCCTGTCTTGCTGTCCATTTATGCTTAAATAGGCAGTGCTTTTGGGAGCAGCTGTTGTGACAGGTAGGGAATGCTTTACTCCTGGCTGGCAAAAGGTAGCTATGCAGGTTGACCATTAAGATTATATAGAAAACAATAGCCCTGATCATAGCACTAGGAGAGGCTGGATGGCCCTTGTGGTGCTTAAGGGAATATCTGTTACTATTAAACAGAAGATTGTTCCCTGACTGGATCCAGTTAACACGGTTTAATAATAGTGATAATAATAATACAGTAACAGTAGCTGGTACTTGTGAAGAATTTACTATAATCCAAGTACTGCTGTAAGCACACTACATGGATTGACTCTTTAACCTTCACAACAGTCTGACAGGTTACTTAGAGGTTATGGGTGGGTTACTATTTTTAGCTACACTTTAAAGAAAAGGAAAGTGAATTACAGAGGGATTGAATAATCTTGCTGAGCACCTGTACTGTGTCAGGTGCTTTAGCTACATCAATTATCTTAATTTTTATAACCATCAAGGTAGGTAGTATCATCCCCATTTTTTATATGGTAGAAACAAGCTCAGAGAGGTTAAATAGCTTGCCAAAGTCCCACAGCTGGGAAGTGGTGGAGTTGGGGTTGAGACTCTGCTTGTCTGATTATAAACTCCTGCTTGTTCTTGTACACGATAAAAATGCAAACTCCTGGGCCCCCCCTCCAATCTACTGAATCAGATTTTTGAAAGTCCCCCCACGTGCCTCCAGTGCCCACTCCTATTGTCTTGTTCTTTGGTTTCCAACTGGGCATCTGATTGTGGGTGAAGCTTATTTCCTCATTAGCTATAAAAATGGAAGTCAAAAGTGAATAAAAATGGCAGCTGTTTGCTTACCTTAATGAGTTTGTTTGTGTTACTATCTTCCTTCCAAGTAAGTTTCCCTTCAGGAATGAACCCCCTCCTTTGCCTGTGTGTTTCAGAATGGAAGGAGGAGAGCTCTTTGACAAGGTAGTGGGGAATAAACGCCTGAAAGAAACTACCTGCAAACTCTATTTTTACCAAATGCTCCTGGCTGTACAGGTAAGTGAAGCCCTCAATTCTTTTTTTTTTTTTTTTTTTTTTTTTTTTTTTTTTTTTTGTTAGATGTGTGTGTAGTGGGGACTTTGTGCTCACGTACCTACTGTATAAATCCAAGGATCATGCCTCCCTTTATGTGTAGTACCTTCACGAAAATGGTATTATACATCGGGACTTAAAGCCAGAGAATGTTCTACTCTCATCTCAAAAAGAGGACTGTCTTATAAAGGTAAGAAATTTATGTTCTGTGTGTTGCCCCTCCAGCAAATTTTTGTTCAGAAACTCTTTTAATTCCTCATGTAAGAAGTGGGAGCATAAAAAATTGAGAATCTGACCTTTCCACTCTTAGTGGTTGTTTTACAGATCAGGTAATATTGCTCCTATCTAGATTCTCATGAGCACTTATTGATCTCCACTGTGTACAAGCCACCTTTGTGCTCAGAAGGAGGAAGGGAGAAGTCTCAATGGACAAGTGAATCACAACCCCTGCCTTTCCCTGCCATCCATCTAAGACAGTGATTCTCAAGTCTGGCTTCACTGTAGAATCTACTGTTAGGATTAAAAAAAAAAAAAAAAATCAAGAAGGCTGAATCTCAGAATTTCTGAGTGTGGCACCCAGATGTATTTTTTTCCAAGTTCCCCAGGTATTCCACAGTACAGCCAAGTTTGAGAAACTGGGGTCTAAGAAGAACCATGCATGACTAATTAGAATTCTAGAGTGTCTGTGATAAGGATTATAAACTTTTTGTAAGGTAACAGAGAAAGCCTGTCTTGAGGTTCCTAGGCTCAGAAACTTTATTTTAAGGAAAACTAAATACCTTAACTTGCAAAGACATGAATTTGTAGATTCCAGATTCACAACAGGTATGAACTGTGCAATAGAATCTGCTCTAGGCTTCGTGTCTTTTAGGAGTGGCAGACTATGTTAATCTTTTTTTTGTTTGTTTTTTTTGAGACCTGCTGCACCACACTCAGCCAGTGAGCGCTGTGAGCGCACCGGCCATCCCTATATAGGATCCGAACCGGCGGCGGGAGCGCTGCTGTGCTCCCAGCGCCGCACTCTCCTGAGTGTGCCACCGGCTCGGCCCTATGTTAATCTTTTTATTTTACAACATCATTAAACATTATTCCCTTTTGACCTTCATTTTAGATTACTGATTTTGGGCAGTCCAAGATTTTGGGGGAGACCTCTCTCATGAGAACCTTGTGTGGCACCCCCACGTACTTGGCTCCTGAGGTTCTTCTTTCCATTGGGACGGCCGGGTATAACCGTGCTGTGGACTGCTGGAGTTTAGGAGTTATTCTTTTTATCTGGTAAGAAAAGTTTTCATTGCTTCACAGTCTTGTGGGAGGTAATTAGATGAAATCAAACATGTCCACATAGAGAGCTTGTGTTTCATATAGGTCACTTTTTGACCATTGATTTAAAGAAAAATATGACTTTGATTATGCTGAAAAAGAAACCTATATATACAAATGCCACTGAGAATGCCACTTGATTTCTTTTCCTTTCTCTTTCTACCAATATTAAGCCTTAGTGGGTATCCACCTTTTTCTGAGCATAAGACTCAAGTGTCACTGAAGGATCAGATCACCAGTGGAAAATACAAGTTCATTCCCGAAGTCTGGGCAGAGGTCTCAGAGAAGGGTATGGATACGAAAGGGTTAAGAATTTGTGGTTGGCTAAAATGTGTGTGTGCTGTGGTGGGAGTTTCTTTTCAAATTCCATGATGTTTTCTCCTGTCAATTCTGTTCTTATTTTCTTTTGTTAGTTTCGCACCATTTGAGAGGCAGAGGAAATTATTCAGAGCATTGGCTCTAGAGCCTGGGCTCAAGTCCTGGGTGTGCTACTTCCTAGCTGTGTGACCTTAGGCAAGTTATTTAACCTCTTTGAGTATCTATTTTCATTATTTGTAATTGGGACCTCAATAACGCCTGCCTTAAAGGGTTTTTGTGAGTTAAGTGTAATGTACACAGGTGTCTGGTACCTATTTAACTTTTTAGTTATAAGTAACTTTGTAGTTACAAGGTTTCCTTTGATTAAGTAAGCATGTAAAAACTAAATGTCATTAATTACTTTGTATTTTATAATTTAAGTGCAACTTTGTAATTCCCTGAAGAAAAAGTAGATTTTAAAACTAAACGTCAAATAATGTAACATAGGTGATTGTGTTAAATGGCAGAATGTTTAAGGAATAATATTGTTGGCAATACACAAGCCAGCTTGCAGTTGTTACTTGCTGGAGTAGTCAAGCTTTATTTTTGGCAAGTTTGGAGTTTCAGGGAGTCTCTCTCTGGGTGAAGAATTCTCACCATCAATCTGTGAGACCCAGGGAGAGTACGCCGTGCATCCTGAGTCTCTTAGAACTGGCTGGAAGTTCAGCTTTATTTAGTTTGAGCTTGAGTCCAGCAACAAGAGGGAGAACAAGGAGCTGAGAGGTTGTGATGTCCCAGCAGGAAGAGATGGGGAATGTCATTATCATTCCTGAGTACTCAGAGTACTCTGAATACAGAAAGTGAGGAGAGTTAGGGGCCCCCTGCCCGTTATGTCTGCTGAGTCCATGATGATCTCAGACTGTCTCTCCTCTCTCTGGATGGTGGCCTGTAATTCTGGCATTCTTTAGCATTGCTGATTTAATGTGTTTATCCTTTTCACTGAGATTTGCCCAATTATCTTGTTGCTTTAGCTCTGGACCTCGTCAAGAAGTTGTTGGTAGTAGATTCAAAGGCACGTTATACAACAGAAGAAGCGTTAAGGCATCCGTGGCTGCAGGTGGGTGTGGGACAGTGCCTGCTAGCATAAAATACTTGAGGAGCCCTGAAATGTCTGGGAGAGATGAGTAAGAGAATGGAAACACATTTGCTTTGTTGGGTCTGTCTGATGTAATTGTTTCAAATTGAGCTTTAGGTATATAGGTATGTGTGTGTGTGTTTGGGGGCGGATACAACCTTTTCAGTGTTACTTGTGATTCTTGGATGGACAAGCTCATTTTATTGCCTGTTCTGCTTCCACTTGGCTGCCCCAAGTCTGCAGTTTGGCTATGTTCCTTTGAGAGATTGTTCTGGCTCCACCCCTAGCTGTATCCCCTCCTGGCGTGGGCTGGGCTACATTCCAGCCATCTTCATCCTTAAAGCAGGGAAGCTGGGGGAGGCATAGGAGAGGAGCCTCCCTGGGGATTAGGTATAAAGGGTCCCACTTTTTGTTCATGGCGAGTAGTGCCATTAGTGCAGGCTGTCACTCGCACTTTCTAGTCTGCATTGCCTCTGCGTTCCTGCTGGGGGTTGTGGCTGCCTTTATATTATGTGCTGACCTCATTTGGAACTGCCAGAGTTGAAAGTCCTTTGTGGCTTTGCTGAGTTAATCTTTGGTTTTGGAATTAACCACAGCATCGGGCAGGTTTTGTGATGTCTGGTCTTCTGTTATAGTGCAGTTCCATTCAGCACAGCCATGCCCTTTCTGTTAACTCTCTTTTGGTGTCTCTGTTTCCTGTGGAGCAGGGAGGACTTAACCAGGTAGTTTGAGTTAGAGGCCGTTACTCTGGGGATCCTTGGTCCAGGAACTCCTCAGACAGTCCAACCTTAGCTCTATAATTCTGGAACTCTGGGAAGACTGTCCCCATTCTCTTCCGACCCTTCACACCTAACAGTTTTGCTCAGGCTGCTCAGGTTGAGAACAACAAATCCTTAAAAAAAAAAAAAAAAAAAAAAAGCAGATATATATGTGTTTTGGATGTTGCCCTGGAAACAGTGGTCCCCCCAGAAGAAATCTGTCAGATGATTTAGCATTTAATAGACCACACAGATTTGAAACAGCAGGACCCTGGAGAAAAGAAGTTTGGAAACAAAGGGTGCCTTTGCATGTGGGGATTTAATTTTGATGAGAAAGAGAAACATGCCTCCTGGCTCTTTTTATGTGTCCTAATAGGGAAACTCTTGGGGTCCAAATGCAGAGGTAGAGGAGCTGTGTTAGTTTTGAAAAAATTGGAGCTGGCCAGTTAGGCCTCTGAACAAAGTTTGCATCTGCCTGAAATTTATGAGCAAGCATAGCCTATTTTGCTTGTACTCTTTGTCTCAAAACTGATATTAATAACCAAGGAAAAGGTGAAGTTCAGCTCTGCCACAGGGGTCTCACTTGAGTACTCTTTTGTCCATCCTTTGTTTTTGCAGCAAAAGGTGGAGCTAACAGTGAATGAGATAAGGATGCAGATTGCCCATCTAAATCATCTGTTAGCGATAGCTTAGGTTTTATTTTGGGGAAATTCAGTATTTTTGAAGAAACCAAATGGTTTTGTGAGTCTGCCACTTGACTGAGTATTGGGAATGTGGATTCTGGTCTGTTTTTTGTCATTAATGGAGTGTCCAGTTTTGGGAGCATTTTTTTTTTTTTTCCTTTTTGTCTTTTTTACTGACCAGTAACAGGATCGCAACCCTTGGTGTCACACCCGCACCGGGGACCGGCAACGGGATCGCAACCCTTGGTGTTGCGCCCGCACCGCGCTCAGCCAGTGAGCGGGAACCGGTCTCCACATGGGATCCAAACCCTTGGCGGGAGCGCCACCGCGCTCCCAAGCAGCGCACTCTCCAGTGCGCCACTGGGCCGGCCCTTGGGAGCATTTTTTTTTTTTTTTTTTTTTTTTCCGTGTCCGGCAACAGATCGCAACCCTCAGTGTCGCCCCCGTACCGGACCGGGACCAGCAACGGGATCGCAACCCTCGGCATTGCTCCCGCGCCTCGCTCAGCCAGTGAGCGGGAACCGGTCTGTATGTGGGATCCGAACCCTCGGTGGGAGCGCCGCCGTGCTTCCCAAGCAGTGCACTACAGCAGTGCGCCACCAGGCCGGCCCCGGGAGCATTTTTTATATCCACTTTTTTTTGCCTCTTGTTTACTAGCTGAAATAGAGGATTCCTTCCTGCTTGCCTTCGAGGGATTTATAATTTAATATTTTTCGAATAGATTGTAAACATCTCCAAGGAAGGATATTTACAGATAAACTTTTCTACCTGAGCTCCTTTTTCATTTTATTGCTCGTTGATGACTTGTTTTAAATATAGGCTTACATAGGCTTGTGGTCAGCTCTGTTTGGAGGCCATTCTGGGTGGATGCTGGGGTGTGAGTAGGCACAGGGGGAAATAAGGGATGGACTTTTGAGAGTGACATTACTCACACTGAGAATTGAGATCCTAAGGCCACAAGTGAGCATGGAGTAGAATCCAGATAAGCTTGGCACTATCATAATAGGCAGTGGGAGCCATAGAGAGTGACTCAGTTAAACAGGGATAGAAGCAGGTGGTGATTCTAGCTACTGGAGAGAGGAGAGATGAACCTGGTATTAGTCCTCTAACAGTGTACATTTTCTGTATCCATCAAATTGCTCAATGTTGGAGGCCTTTGCTCCTGTGCCCTCTCTCCTTGCCCACCATGACACACTTGGCTTAGGGGGAGGAGGGGAGATTGGGTGAGAAAGTACATGGGCCTTTGGAATCAGGCAGCTTTGGGTCAGTGTTTTGCATATGCCACTTGTAAGTGGTTGAGCTGGGCTTCTGGCCAGCCCCAAAGCCCACATTCCTAGTCATAGCCTTAACAAAGGTGGGGAGAGCTGTACCAGGCCACCTCTCAGGGCTTTTGAACTCTGCAGAAGTGAACATTCAGGAAGGTGGGAGCTACCCTCCTACACATCTGGGCAGGAGTTCTGTGTGCTCTTCCCACCACCCCCTCCTGCAGTATGAAACACCTGAAATGCTACATCTTTCTTCATTGTCTTTCTTTCTCATTGGACCTGAGCTCTGGGATATTGTGGGCTTTGAAGGTCTTCTGGTGACTTGTATAGCACCTGCTGGGTGAATTTTCCTAGGTTGCTGGGTTGGTTGTTAGGGTGGCCTGGGTAACTAGCCTCATTACTGGCAGAGGCAGGGGTGGGAGGTGGTCCTGGAAGGATTCAGGGAACTCCATGGAGTTGGGCCCTGTCTCTGGCTTCCTGAGTGCCATCTTAGGTTTTGTGGTTCTCTGACACACCAGTAGCTCTTAGGCACATGGGTTTGATTCAGCCAGTGTTGACTGAGCACTGACTGTTGATTAGACTGCTCTGGGAAGGCAGAGGTCAGCAATTCACAGTCCCTTTGCTCTAGAAGCTTCAGCAAGGGGATGACTCTTGGTGGACAGACTGGATGTCTTTGCTTACTTCCCTCTTTCCAGGGGCATCCTAGTTCTGTCATCCCGGAAACTTGCTTTCCCTCAGGCACAGCCTACTTACGTTTTTAATTTCTTCACAGGATGAGGATATGAAGAGAAAGTTTCAGGATCTTCTGTATGAGGAAAATAAATCAACGGCTCTACCCCGGGTCCCAGCTCAGGTATTCCTGATGATGATCATTAAATGTAGACTAGGTTTATGTCTTTTTTGGCAGCTGGCTGGTGCATGGATCCAAACCCTTGACCTTGGTGTTATAATACCGTGCTCTAAACAACTGAGCTAACTAGCCAAACTGTAGGCTAGGTTTAAAGAGCTGATAGGCAAGGATGATGAGTTCGAAGATTCTCCTGAGTAGCAATTGCTTACCTTTTTTTTTCTTTCTATGTGTAATATAGTAGGTACTTTGTTTCAATTTGATCTGCTCTAGCACCCTTAAAGAGATTTAATAATGCAAGGTATGTTTAATTTTAGAGAAGCCCAGCTAGGGATTATTATTCTGAAGTTCTCCTGCAGAGCAAGATCTGAAGACTATTTGAGGCTCAGTTTTAAATTTTTTGAAAAATTTAAAATATGAGTGAGCAGTTGATGATTCCTTGATTATAATTTTATTCTTCTAAAGTTCTTTGTAAGTATTAGTTAACTGTCCATTCCTGTACTGCTTATTTTTGGTGAATGATAGCTCTCCTTTTTCCCACTGCTCCCTCCCAATTTTATAAATGGAAAATGACTAAAGCAGAAAAAAGATTGTCTTCCCACAAAAGAGCAAGACTTGTAGCTCTAAGCGAGAGGTATTATAGTTCCTTTAAACTTGATAATTTAGGAGAAGATGACCAAGAAGAGACTGGTTTTGCCACTTACTTTCAATATACATCATTGAGTGGTTGGAAGCCACAAGAGAGAAATTTCAATTAAATAAATGTGTCTGAGTCAAGGAGGGTATGATGGGGATTCAGTTATAAATGATGACAACCAGTAATTCTTGATACTAGAAGTTTCACATAAAATGCCTCCAATTTACTGGAGGCGTATTGGGGAACTTTGATAATCTTAAAGAAGCCAGTGATTTTCTTTTGAGATTTCTCCTTTTTTCTTTATTTCCAGCCTTCCACTAGTCAAAAGCGGCCCTTTGAAAGGGAAGCAGAGGATGCTGAAAGCACAAAGCGCCTGGCTGTGTGTGCTGCTATGTTGTGAACACTGTGGTTTTAATGTGAAAGAAATGAACCTTTCGCTGTACTGTCATCTTTCTTTTCTTTAAGTCTGTTTTTTATAGTTTGTGTTGTAATTATGGGAATAATTGCTTTTCCACAATCATTGATATACAATTAAAAACCTGATGGAACGTTGGCTTTGTGCTTGTGCTTGATGAGCAGCTCTTTAGTTGAATGCCTTTTTTGTTTGAAGTTGTTGTGTGCCTTTCATCTGGAGCACCACTTGGCTGTCATCATCAGGCAGATTTTTCAGGATGTCACCCTGGTCTCAGCTGTAAGGGCTGAGTGCAACTTCTAAATGCCCCTTAGAAAGTCACAGGGAAGTGCTGGCCCGTGGCTCACTTGGGGGAGAGTGTGGTGCTGATAACACCAAGGCCACAGGTTTGGATCCCTATGTAGGGATGGCCGGTTAGCTCATTTCGGAGAGCGTGGTGCTGACACCAAGTTAAGGGTTAAGATCCCCTTTTAAAAAAAATAGAAAGTCACAGGGAAAGGGGCAGAGTGTGTTTAAGGTGGAGTTTCAAGACTGGCTGGTTGCCAAAGTCCTCACTGAAATGGCAGGTACCTTGGTGTATACACCACAGGCCAGCTTTAAACTCTTATCCTCACCCTCATAAAGATACAGGTCCACAGTCTCTGAAACCTTAGGGCTAGATAAGTTGTGAAATTCAGAAGTTTTCCAGTTTTAGGAAGGTGATAGGACACATGTACTGTGTATTATGAGTAATAACTCAGTGGAGTTCTGTAACCAAACATTAATATTTCTGTAGCAAATATTCACAGTAAGAGGGGTAGGGAAAGACTTTAAGTAGTCTTATAGCAGTTCAAATCAGCCTTTTCTGCCACAGTTATGGGTGACTCATCTTTCAGAGCTGTACAGGTTTTAGAAGAGGAGATAAGTTATGTGTGTATGTCATGTTGACTGCATAATGACCAGGTAGGCCCTGTGTAAAGACCTGCCCTTGGCTGATCTTATTCTCACAGTGATCCTATGAGTTCCTCCAACCACCTTCATGTTACAGGTGAGGAACCCAGGTTTAGAGGAGTAAGGTAACTTTTCCAGTGTCACACTACTGGTAAGTGGCAGAACTAGTACCCACTCAGGTCTTTCTGACTCTAAAATTAATGTTCCTTGTCTCTTCAGTCTCATATTAAATCAGACTCAGATGTTGACTCATACTGACAAAACTCACAAGAGACTGATGTCTAAATTTTGAATGTCAGTGTGTTCAATTGTTAGGGGCAGTGAAAGGAGTAAACACTATTGTCTGCTCCTCAAGTGTGTTCACTCCCTGCAGTCTGGCTGCAGGGACAGCCCTATGATCTGTGGAAGTTGGAACATCTCAGTGGCAAGGAACATCTTGGTGGCAAGGAACAGAAGCCCACTCACTACTTCATGGAAAAGGGGATTTATCTTAGGGTTACAGATGGCTGGGCCCAGGAGCCTTCAGGAGTGCAGGCAAGTTCTGATGGCTGGTTCCTCTTTTCTCTTTCCAACCCACTGATTCTGCTTCTTTTGTAACTTTGCCTGGTTGATGCTAGGCCAAATTGCTGGCCATGCTGTGAATTCAGTGCTGCGGTTCAGGTGCCACTGATGATTCAGCCAGGGCAGGGTCAAGGGCACACAACTGTTTCCCCAGGCACTGTGGGTGATGATGGTTGGCTATTTCCATTAGAAGGGTGTACAAGTACAAGCATTCTGAGGCTTGGCTGGCTTGGTGTTGGGGGATAGATGGGGATTTAGGTGGTTTGCATATCTAAAGAGATGAGGCTGAGATGTCAAGTTAGATGGATTTTAACTCATTTGAATATTTAATGTGGATTCTGAGGTTTCCAAGGGCATTTTTCTCTCTTGGGGCAGTTACCCAGCTCTTCTCTGTTTCTGGAGCACTTTATATTAGCTCACCTGATTTTTATCTACCATAGTAGGTTGAATAATGGCCCCCAAAGTTGTCCTCATTCTAATCCCCAGAACCTGTAAATGTTTTCCTTTACATGGAAAAAGGGACTTTGCAGATGTGACTAAGTTAATGATCTTGAGATGGGGAGATTATCCTGTTTTATCCAGTGGGCTCAGTGTCATCACAAGGGTCCTTTTAAGGGGGACACAGGAGGAGTCAGAGTGAGAGGGGATGGCAGTGTGATGACTGGGTGTCTTAGTCTGTTTCGTGTTGTTATAAGAGAAGACCTGAGACTGGGTAATTTATAAAGAACAGAGATTTATTTCTTACAGTTCTGGGGACTGGGAAGTCCAAGGTTGAGGGGGCTGCATCTGGCAAGGACCTTCTTGCTGTGTCATCCTATGGCTGAAGGCATCATAAGGGAGGGAGAGAGAGAAAGGGGGCCAAACTCATTCCTTTATCAGGAATCCAATTCTATAATAACTAACCCACTCCAGAGATAATGCCATTAGTCCATATTCATGAGGGCTCTGCCCTCATGACCTAATCATGTCTTAAAGGTCCCACCTCTTGCATTGGGTATTATGTTTCCAACATAAGAACTTTGGGGGACACATTCACACTATAGCACTGAGCAGATATTGGAGTGATGCGCTTTGAAAATGGAAGAAGGGACCACAGTCTGAGGAATACAGGTATCGCCTAGAAGCTGAAAAAGGCAAGAAAATGGATCCTTCTTTCAGAACTTCCCCGAGGAACCAGTCCTTTACAACTTGACTTAAGCCAAGTGAAACCAATTTCAGGTTTCTGACCTATAGAACTATAAGAATAAATTTGTGTTATTTTAAGCCACCCGGTCTGTGGTAATTTGTTACAGCAGCCATAGGAAATTCATATACTCACCAATGGGAGACATCAGTTGCTGGTTAGGGGCCACCTAACATCTACTTCCTTTCCTAACCTTACTCTAATTTTCTTTTGGAGGAATTCTTTTCCCTGTCTCATGAAGTCATGGGGTGGGGGTTGGTAAAGCTAAGTGTCTTGGCCTGCTCCCCGCCCCTTCTTCAGAAGCTGAAAGGGTCCTGAGATGTTCCTTCTGCTGTAGAGCTCCTCTCACTGGTCACCCAGCTGGAGGTGGGTGCAGGACTTTGCAACATGAGCAAATGGAGCTGGGATGGCAACATTAATGGTGGGAACAATATCGTGCTAACCTGAGCTCTGTACATGCTAACTTGGCTTTGGTAAGTTACTTTAAATTGCTGATACTTTGTTACCTTATCTGTAAAATGGATGTAGTAATAGTACTAACCTTCTATGCTGTTGGCAAGGATTCAATGGAGGAATGTCCACAAAGTGCTTGGTATGTGGTAAGGGATTGGTTGATGTTGGTTGATATTGGCTTCCATCATTAAAGGTGGGTGAGTCACATAAGCCAGAGAGAATCGTAGAATGTTCTTAGGCAGGGAAGTAACATCATCTTTTCAGATCTTTTTTGGGCACACATGATGGGTAATTGGGTTGCTTTTGACCAAACAGATTTGGGAAATGCTAGGCCTGGGAAGGGTGGTGGGTGCAGAGGTGGGAGGGCATTTCCCAGTAGCTGAAGTAACTGTCACTCCCTTTTGTAGAATAGCCAGGTTGCTCCATGGTGGACCCACTGCATGCCTACATGATGGTGCAGTGGCTAGTTCGTGTTTGTGCCAGCCCTGCACCTGATGCCTCTTGTAATTGCATCCCCATCTTTCGGGGGGGGGAGGGCATCCTTTTTCCCACTCCCCTCTCCCCACATTCTTATGGAGGGGATGACCCCTTCCTAGAGTGGCCCCATATAGCCAGGTCTGTGGCCTATCTGGCTGTGGTGATCGGTTCAGGCAGGGGCCCACATGGGTCCAATGAAAGTCAACCCTACGACTTTAGCTGGAACTATTGGGAAACAGTCCCTGCTTTCTTGGGCAGATAGGAGCTAAGAGCTGTCCGGGGTATTATGTTTTCCACATAATGAGAACTGCATGAGAATGAAGTTATCACACAGGGAAGCAAGCCCTGAGAAATTAGACAAACTGAGGTGGTTGTTTGAGCACCTGGATCCAGCTATGCCTGATTCAGTCACCACCCCAGGCCTTTTAAATGATGTGATCGGGTATGTTCCCTTTTTTTTACTCCAGACTGAGTTGAGTTTTTTGGTTACTTGGCCGTATGAAAAAAGGCAACCATTTACAAAGTCCGAGAGACTCTAGAAAATTCTTTTTTCTAGAAGGGCAAACATTCTTGCTGTTTTTCTGCCAACTTTTGGGTTTTCAGAGAGGTTTGGGGTAAAGAATGGAAAGCAAAGATGTGGGAAGAGTCCCTGCAGCCCCAGGGTTGGGTGAACTCCTCCCAGCTAATTATACCACAGGGTTTAGGAACAGAGCCCCTTTCATTAAACTTTTAGGAGTCTTGGATGGATAGGGCAAGAATTACACCAATGAACCTCAGAGAGCTCGGTGTGTGCCAGATATTGTGCTCAGGGATGTACATGCATCGTCTCCCTGAAAGCTCAGGTCAACTCTGCGAAGTACTACTGCCACTCTCTCCCTTTGCACATATAGAAATTGAGCCTCTCTGGCTCGGTCAGTTTTCCAGTTTTCAAGAGATGGACTTGAACCATTGGTTCTTAACCATTAAAACTACGTAAAAGGTCTTGTCACCCAATAACCACCTGGTAAGTACTAGGAACGGTACTGAGGCTTTATCTTATTTCATTGAGTCCTCAGATTAAGGAGGAACAGGTCCCAGAAGACCTGACCCTAATCACCCAAGGATTAGTGGAGATTCGGGATTTTTCTCGCGACGCGGGCATTCGTTGTGTCATCTACACTCGCGCAGGTGGCTCGCACATCTCCACGATGGAGATCTCAGCACCTTAGTGGCGTACTGCTTCATGCATTTCTGGCGAGTAAGCCCCTCCTGGCTCGGACCGTCGCCCCGGGCCCAGCATTTCAAGCGAAGCGAAAAGAATGGTTTCTGGAAGGGGCCCAGGGGCCCGGCCTGGGGTGGTCCGCAATGCGGCAGGCGGCGGCGCTGAACAGGGAACGGCATGCCAGGCCGGACCGGCACGGCGGGGGTGGGCACAATGCCGGGAACAGCGGCCGGCTCCAGAGGGCGCCAGGCGGGGCGCGCGGGGAGGGTGGCGCGGCGAGTGTGCGCGTGCGTGGTGTGTGGGGG
>NW_007728931.1:89065-133035 GCF_000696425.1 Galeopterus variegatus
GCCGGCGCCGGAGCCGACCCCAGGGTCGACCCCGGCGCGTAGTCGCAGGCGGCGGGAGCCCGAGTCGCCGCAGGCGCCGGCGCCGGTGAGTGCGTGAGGGGCTCGGGCCGGGAGACTTTCTTTGTGAAACTCCGTCGGTGCGAGCCGGGCCGGGCCTCAGCGGCTGAGGAGCTCCCGCCAGGCGGAAGCCGCTCCGTCGTCCGAGTTCGAGCTCCGTCTCGAGCCGGCGGGCAGCGGCACCCGGTCCACTACCTGCCTGCCTCAATTTCCGCGGGAGAGTGTGCGTGTGTGCGTGCACGCGGGCGGGGGGGGGCGGTATACAGTCGCTGCCTAATTCGCGCGGCGCCTCCGTCTCATCCCCGCATCCTCGGGGCGGGTCCTAGGACCTGCGTCCTCGGGAGCGGTAGACTGCACTCATGAGAAGACAGGTGTCGGCACCGCCGGGGTGACTCAGGTGCTGCCACCCTCAGGTGCTGTTGGTAGGGAGTGAGCTCTTCATCCCCGGAAGAGAGCAAATCTGTGGCTTACCACAGAGTGACACTGGAAAGCTTTCCGTCCATCTCAGCTTTGTGCTGTGTTTGGGGTACCTGTCAAGGTGAGCAAACTGGACTTTGGAGGTGGGACTCCCGCTGGAGGGATGGGATGGCCCTGATGATCACTGCGCTCCTAAGCTTTTTTGGGGAGCTCCCAAAACAGCCAGGGCGGAGGAATAATCAGGAGCACTTGATGAAAATGCAATCTTCACATCCCTTCTTCTGTAGGCCCACGGACTCTGGCTCCCCAAGGCAAGGTAGCAGACTGAATTTTTAACAAGCTCCCGAAGTTGTTATCATCAGGCGAGTTTGGCAAGCACTAGTTTGGAGAGTAAGCTTCCTGCAGGCAGGAGCCTGTTTGTTTATACCTGACCATGGCATCCTGGTACCTGGCATGGAGCCTGGCACATGGAAGATGAGTCAGTAAATATTTGTAGGAAGCCTGCATGACTAAGGAGTTTGCCAAATAGGAGTTCTTGAGACATTTTCAGGACCTTCTTCAGATTAATATCTCCGTTGGCCTTATTGTATATGTGATTTTTCTCAGTTCTCAACTTTTGTGGCTTTATAATACCACGTTTTCAGTATATTCTAAGCAAAAACAGGGTATCGGAGGGTAGTCTCTTTTAAGTCTTTTTCCACGAACTTTTTGTAGTATCTTCACGTGTTGCTTAGTATAAACGATCAACTATGTATACCCTAGCTAGGTTAAAATTAATTCTGAAACAAAGTTCTTAATTTTGAAAAGAGCATGTTTCTTTTTCTTTGCTATTTGATAACACTAACTAGGCTTACAGGATTTTGTTCCATTGAGGTAGGTAAATATTTACATTTTCATCAAAGCAAATCTGAATTAGTTTATTCAGGAAAGTTGGTAATTTGCTTAAACCTGAGTTTTTGTAGTCTTCATGAGAAATTTTGAAATTGAGACTTATGTTTAGTTCAGAGTCAATTTTAAAATAGAATTGTTTGAAAAGTTATTTGGTATTTCTGAGGCTTTTTTCCCGATCAAGTTGAATTTCATTTATTTGGTTTCATTTCAATAGGGTTTTTTTTTGTTCACTGGACAGAATATGCATGTATAGGAAGACAAGAATTTTGGAGGTAGAAGAAGAATTGAAAAATTAGGTGCTTTAGTTTCTCAATGTGTTGTTTTAGTAGCTTATGTGAATGTCTTCTTTGTGTGTGTCTTTAAAAAAAAGGCTTAATTGACATATCATTCACCAACCATAAAATTAACTCCATTAGTGTAGAATTTCATGGTTTGTTATATATGCACAGAGTTGTGCAACCATCACCATTATCTACTTTTAGTACGTTTTCATCCCCCCACAAGAAATCCCATACCCATTGGCAGTCATTCCTTATTCTCCTTTTCCTCAGCCCCTAGCAATAACTAACCTGTTTTCTGTCTCTATGAATTTAGCTATTCTGGATGTTTCACATAATAGAATCTTACAATATATGGTATTTTGAGACTGATGACTTTCACTTAGCACAGTTTTTTTGAGGGTCATTAATGTTGTAACTTGTATCAGTAGTTCATTTCTTTTTATTGCTGAATAATAGTCCATTGAATGGATGTACCACATTTTGTTTATCCATTCATCTGTTGATAGACCTGTGAGTTTTTTACAATTTATGTCTATTATTATGAACATTTGTGTACAAGTTTTAGGGTTGGCAAACATTTTTATTTCTGTTGGGTATATCCCTAGGAGTAGGATTGCTGCTGGGTCACATGATAACTGTTTAACATTTTGAGGAACTGCCAAACTGTTTTGTAAGGTGCTGCACCATTTTTCGTCTCCACCAGAAATGTCTGAGAGTTCCAATTTCTCTACCTTTTGGCCAATACTTGTTATTGTGTATCTTTTAAACTTTGTCCATCCTAGTAGGTGTGAAGTGGTATCTCATTGCGGTTTTGATTTGCATTTCCCTGATGACTAATGATGTTGGGCATATTTTCCTGTGCTTATTGGCCATTTGTGTATCATTGGAGAAATATCTGTTCAAATTCTTTGTCCATTTTTAGGGCCTATTTTTTAATTGGGTCATTTGTCTTTATTTATTATTGAGTTGTAGGAGTTCCTTGAATATTTTGGATAATAAACCCTTATCAGATATGACTAGCAAATATTTTTCCCAGTGTAGATTGTCTTTTCACTTTTTTTGATAATGTCCTTTGATGCAAAAAAAAGTTTTTAATTTTGATGAAGTCCAGTTTATCTATTTTTTCCTTTGCTCATGCTTTTGGTGTCATATTTAAGGATCCATCGCCAAATCCAACGTCTTGAAGATTTACTCCTGTGTTTTCTTCTAAGTGTTTTATGCTTTCATCCCTCATATTTAGGTTGTTGATTCATTCTGAGTTATTGTGTATGGTATGAGGTAGTGGTCTAATCATTCTTTTGCATATGGATATCCAGTTCTCCCAGCATTATATGTCAAAAAGACTTCTTTCCCCCATTGAATGGTCCTTGCATCCTTTTTGGAAATCAGTTGACCATATGTGAGGTTTTTATTTTTTTTTTAGAGGATCCGAACCCATGGCCTTGGTGTTATCAGCACCGCACTCTCCTGAGTGAGCCACGGGCTGGCCCATGTATGTGAGGTTTTATTTCTGGACTCTTAATTCTATTCTATTGATCTATATGTCATCTTTATGTCAGTACTACACTATTTGATTACTGTAGCTTTTTAACAGATTTTGTAATTGAGTGTAAGTCCTCTAACTTTGTTCTTTTTCAAGACTGGTCCCTTTTATTTGCTATGGATTTTAGGATCAGCTTATTAATTTCTGCAAAAAAGGCAGCTGGAATTTTTATAGTGATGTGATTAATCTGTCCTTTCAATGATGTTTTATAGTTTTCAGTGTACAAGTCTTGCACTTCTTTAAAAATTTTTTTCCTAAGTATTTTGTTCTGTTTGATGCCTTTTATTTGAACTGTTTTTAAAATTTCATTTCATATTGTTCATTGCTAGAATTACAGTTGATTTTTGGATATGTCCTAGTTTCATCATTTAGTGGTGTCTATTCCAATTTTCTGGTTCAAATCTTCCCCCCAAAATTAGTGAGGAAGAATGGTCTTTGAAAGTATAGGTATGGACCTTGATACAGATCTAGGTTTATGTGTCTATGTTTTGTCTCTGCTACTTACTAGTTGTAGGCGCTTTGAGAAGTATTAACTGTTATGCATCCCAGTGTTCTCTTATGTTTAATCAGACAGTAATATCCATCCCAAAGAACTATTAAATAAAAGAGGATGTAGATAGATATTTAGAACAATGCCTTGCATGTGGTAGGGATTTGATATTTGCTGTTTATTTTCTTCTGCTAATTGACTCCAGTTAAAAGTAAGCCAAAAACCAAAAAGCAAACAAAACCAGAAATAACCAAAACCAAGAAAAACAAAAAAACCCCAAACCACAGACAAAATGAAACAAACAAAAAAACCCACAAAGATAAAACCGCAAACAAAAACCCTAAGCCTCTTCCTGTCCCCATCACTCTTCTGTGACCCAAGAAATCCCTTGAGTGCTTGAGGAACAGTTTAAGAAGACAAAGTCTCTCATACCACGTAGTTGTATTGTTAACAGCCTTATATATCTAGGCTGGTGCATAGTGTGTCTGACAATGTATTTTAAAATATTATTAAAAATATTATTTTATAATAAAAGCGTGATTCATAGCTGTTCATTTTTACCCCTTAGTTCTTATTTAGTATTATGGGTTTTTGTATGTTTGTTTCTGTGTCTTTTAATTTGACAAGTGTGCTGTTTTTTCAATACTTTTCTCCTAAAAGCAGAAGCATTTTTAAAAAATTAAATTCGATGGTTACAATTCTTGCTTCCTTTGAATGACTGTGATTTTTAAAAAAACTCTGTTAGAGAGAAAGCCTGATGTTTGAACTTAAACTTAGCAGTACTTTTATTTTGCTGTCTCTTCAGTAGCCTGGCTGAATTGTTATTCTGCAAGGGGAGAAACTAGAGACACTATATGGTACAAATATGATGCTTGGAACATATTTGTGTTCATTGAACGTGTATTCATTTTGAATCAAAAAATAATTGTTTACTCTGCAAATATTATTTTAGCAATAAAAATTTATCTCCAAAATCACAACTGTAAGTAAATTTATAACCTACAGACCCAGAGATTGATAACCCATAGACATTTATATAAGAAAATTTCCTTTTTTAAATCAAAGCAAATCTTTATTTAAAAATAAATCGTTTTATTTTCACTACTAATATGAAAGTCAAAAAATAAAATAAAAACCCTTTTATTATTGGAAAAGCTGCATGTGCGTGTTGTATGAAATTAGAAAACGTAGGTTGAGCAAAAAAACCCAACAAAAATCCATAACGTTACCAATGCCCAGTGATTACTACTATTGATACCATGATATGTACCCTTCTGGAGCTCTTTCTGTGAATCTTTTTTTTTAAGAATATTTACACACACACACACAGAAATGTGCATAGGTATTTTAACTAAAATAAGATCAAACTGTACAAAATGTCTTTACTTTTTATTAAATCAGCTTTATTTAGGAATGCTTTACATACAGTAAAATTTGCCAATTTTAAGTGTATAGTTGTATGAAGCCTGACAAATATATACAATTGAGTAATCACTACCAAAGTCAGTAGAAGTAATAGAAGGTTATTCCATTTTATTATTCAGTACTACTCCATTGTTATGTGTATACTGCAATTTGTTATCTGTTCGCCAGTTGATGGACATTTAGGTTGTTTCCAGGTTTTGATAATTATGAATAGAGCTGCTATGAACATTCACATACAAGTCTTTTTTTTTTTTTTTTTCCTTTTTGTCTTTTTTCGTGATCGGCAACAGATCGCAACCCTCAGTGTCGCTCCCGTACCGGACCGGGACCAGCAACGGGATAGCAACCCTTGGTGTTGCGCCCACACCTTGCTCAGCCAGTGAGCGGCTGGTCTGTATGTGGGATCCGAACCCTCGGCAGGAGCGCCGCCGCGCTCCCAAGCGGTGCACTGTAGCAGTGCGCCACCGGGCCGGCCCAACATACAAGTCTTTTGTGTGTTCCATGTTTCCTTTTTTTGGGGGGGGGGTGAATACAGGGGTGCTTCAAAAAGTTCATGGAAAAATAGAATTAAAAGATAACGTGAATCTTTCCCTGCATTTTTTGAAGTACACCTGCATTTAAGAAGGATTGCTGGTTTGTATGGTGGACGTATATAGATACTGTTTTGAAACCTACTTTTTTCCCTCTATTAAGTGAATTTTCCTGTTACTAAATGCCCAGACAATATTCAGAAATTTCAAGTCAACCTCAAAATGTTCTTTAAAACTGTGTGTGTATCTAAATCAGTATCTAATCCAGGACCATACCTTTGTTAATGTCTTTTAGATCTCTCTCAATCTAGTGTGGTGCCTTTTTTCTTGACACAGATTCATTGCAGACATCATACCAGTTATCCTGAAGAATGCCCTACCTTTTGGATTTGCCTGGGAGCTCCCATGTGGTGTCAGTGATCTTGTTCCTCTATTTCCTGTATGTAAATTAAAATCTGTATAAAGACTAGATGGATTCAAGTTAAATATTTTTGGCTTGAGTCCATCATTGGTGATGTCTACTTAATGTTGCAATATAAAGGCTTTGTCATGAAACATAAGCCCTTATTAGCATAAAATAAAGCTTTTTTCATACAAATAGAAATAAAGACTATCACTAAAAAACTTTTTTTTTTCATTAAAAATCATTAGTATTTTTTTGCTGTTGAGAAAGTGGAAGCAATAGTAATGTCCTTTGATTAGAGACCAGAGACTAGTCCCTTTTACTAGAGACTAAAAGTAGTACTGGGAGAATAGAAGAGGCGGTAATAGTTAAAAGAAAAAGAGGGTAAGTACTTGTCATAGTATGGCTCTAATTGGCTTCACTATGATCACTACCAAAAACTCCTTTTTTATCTCATGGCTGTACTGCCTCTAGGAGAAGACACATCAGTCTGAAGAACATGCCTTATTTAAAATGATTAATAGTATAAAGTTAATGTACGGTAGTCTGGATTTTGAGATTGTTCTTCACAAATAATTGATGATTTGTAATGAGGATTTGACTCTATTTTGTAGATAAAGAGCAGGATTGCTGGGAAATAGCCGGTGGTCCAAATAACATAACAAATCTGACTTTGTATTGTGGTTTTGCAGGAGTGAAAAAAAGGAAAAGTTAGCTGTGAATGTTAAATAAGGGAAGGAATCACTATTGTATGTGGTTTTCTCACTGGTGTGTACTTGGCATTTCTGTGCTATCACTGGCTATGTTTGCCATAGTGGAAGTTCAAAAATCGCTGTGGTATTGTTTTCAACTTACTATGGAATTAATTCAGAAAATGGCAGGACAAATTTGATATCAATATTATTTGCACTTACAGAATTGCATAAAGAATATCACTTTGATAAAGATAAAAATTATCGAGATTATTATTGTACTCTAATGTCACTCATCATAAAAGGAAAATCAAATTAATGTTGATACATTTTGCCAAATTATGCATATAGAAAAGCTATTTGTGCTTGCTTTTAGAAGATTATAGACAAGAAAAAAATAGTTTTTGAATCTGAGAGGAAAGAAATATGATAGATAAACAAGAAAAGACTTACTAGAAAAGAATTATATGAATATGTAGAAAGTAAAAGATTAGATTAGATTTAAAGGACACATCCTAACAAAATGTTACTGGAATTTCTTTATAACTGGACCACTTTTCTTTTGTTTTTGATTGAACTCTGCAGCACCAAGTGATTCAATTCTTTGGGGCTGAAGGTATTTTGCTTGGTTATTTTGTTTTAGCAGTTGGACTGGGCTGTTTAACGAATGTAGTTTTAAAATAAGAATAAGTCTAACCTTGACATCCCATGTTTATAGACCGACGACTTAACATTGTTAGGATGGCAGTACTATCTCAAATGTTATACATATTAAAAACAAAATTCCTATCAAAATTCCACCTGCCTTTTCTGTAGAAACTGACAAGCTGATTCTAAAATCTGTATGGAAATGTAGGGTACTCATAATAGCCAAAATAATCTTGAAAACAAAGAACATTTGTTCAGTTGGTTAGAGTGTAGTGCTTATAACACCATGATCAGGGGTACTGGCCAGCCCCTTCCCACCCCCCAAAAAAGGACAAAGTTAGAAGATTCACACTTCCAAATTTCAAAACCTACTGCAAAGCTTCAGTAGTCAGGACAGTGTGGTGCCGGCATAAGGATAACATACAGATGGTCCCTAACTTAGGATGGTTCAACTTAGAATTTTTCAACTTTATGATAGTGTGAAAGTGATAAGCAATTAGTAGAAATTGTATTTTGAGTACCCATACAACTATTATGTTTTTCACTTTCAGTATAATATTCAATAAGTTACATGAGATATTCCATACGTTATTATAAAATAGGCTTTTAGATGATTTTGCCCAACCGTAGGCTGAGCATGTTCTGTGCATGTTTAAGGTAGGGTACGCTAAGGTATGATGTTCAGTAAGTTAGGTGTATTAAATACATTTTTTTTTTTTTTGTCCTTTTTGAGACCGGCCGCACCGCACTCAGCCAGTGAGTGCTGCGAGCGCACCGGTCATCCCTATATAGGATCCGAACCCGCGGCGGGAGAACCGCCGCGCTCCCAGCGCCACACTCTCCCGAGTACGCCACGGGCTCGGCCCTTAAATGCATTTTTTACTTATGGTATTTTCAAGTTATGATGGGTTTATCAGGACATAACCCCAACATGAGTTATCTGTATAGTTCATTGAAATTGAGAGTCCAGAAATAAATGCTTACAGTTATGTTCGGTGATTCTTTTTTTTTTTTTTTTTTGGCGGCTGGCTGGTTTGGGGATCTGGATCCTTGACCTTGGTATTATAACACCATGCTCTAACCAGCTGAGCTAAATGGCCAGCCTGGTCAGTTGATTCGTAATGGTGCAGTGACCATTTGATGGGGGGGAAAGAATGGTCTTTTCAACAAATGGTGTTGGATACCCACATGCAAAAGAGTGAATTTGGACCCCCACCTTACACCGTACACAAAAATTAACTTGAAATGGATCAAAGACCTAAATGTAAGAGCAAAACTAAAAAACTCTTAGCAGAAAACACTGGAGTAAATCTTTGTAACCTTGGGGTACTCAATGATTTCTTAGAATTGACACCAAAAGCACAAGGAACAAAACAAAACAAAAAAAGATAAATTGGATTTCATCAAAATTAAAAACTTTTGTGTGTCAAAGGATACCATCAAGAAAGTGAAAAGGAAGAGTTGGCTATTTAGCTCAGTTGGGAGAGCATGGTGCTGCTAACACCAAAGTCAAGGGTTTGGATCCCTGTATTGGCCAGCTGCCAAAAAAGAAAGTGAAAAGAAAACCCACGTGATGGAAGGAAATATTTGCAAATCACACACTAGATAAGGGACTTGTATTCAGAGTACATAGAGAACTCTTATAACTCAGTGATAAAAAGACAACCCAGGGCCAAGCCCGTGGTGCACTCTGGAGAGTGCAGCGCTGGGAGTGCAGATCCTCGGGTTCGGATCCTGTGTAGGGATGGCCGGAGTGCTCACTGGCTGAGCGCGGTGCGGCCGGTCTCAAAAAGGACAAAAAAAATAAATAAATAAATAAAAAATAAAAAGACAACCCAGTTAAAAGATGGACAAAGGATTTGAATAGACATTTCTCAGGGAAGATATACAAATGTCCAATAAACACATGAAAAGGTATGTAACATCATTAGTCATGCATTTCAAAAGCACAATGAGGGCCGGCCCGGTGGCGCACTGCTACAGTGTGCCGCTTGGGAGTGCGGCGGCGCTCCCGCCGAGGGTTCGGATCCCACATACAGACCGGTTCCCGCTCACTGGCTGAACGAGGTGCGGGCGCGACACCAGAGTTGCGATCCCGTTGCCGGACACGAAAAAAAGACAAAAAGAAAAAAAAAAAAAGCACAATGAAATACCACTTCATATCTACTAGGATGGCTAATGTAAAAAAGTAGCAAGTGTTTGTAAGGATGTGAAGAAATTGGAGTCCTCATGCATTACTGAAATGTAAAGTGGTACAGCTATTTTTGAAAACAATTTGGTAGTTCCTCAAAATGTTAAACATAGAGTTTGCTACATGTGGCCCAGAAATTCCACTCCAGGGTATAAACCCAAGAGAAATGAAAACACTTGTTCACACAAAAACTTGTTCATGAATATTCAATTTGCTATTTATAATAGCCAAAAAGTGGAAACAGCCCATAGGTGCATCAACTAACTACTGAGTGGATAAACAAAATATGGTATATCTGTACAGTGGAATATTATTCTGCCATAAAAAACGAAGAAGTACCGATGCATGACACAACATGGATATACCTTGAAAACATTCTGAGTAAAAGAAACCAGTCACAAAAAATTGTATATTGTATGATTCTATTTATGTGAAGTAATTCTAGGCATATCCATAGAGACAGAGAGTGGCATTTTGCCATTATTGGGTGTATTTTGAGAAATAGTTGAATAAAGGTTTGTAGAATCTGTCTTTATATCTTCTAAAGTAAAATAAATGTTCACTAATCATTTATGTAGAAAACACCTGAAATCAAAGTGGATAAGAGTGTTTCTGTGAATTAGAAAAAAGCCATGTGGGGCCGGCCCCGTGGCTCACTCGGGAGAGTGTGGCACTGTTAGCGCCGAGGCCCCGGGTTTGGATCCTATATAGGGATGGCTGTTGCACTCACTGGTTGGGCGTGGTGCGGACCACACCGTGCGGAGGGTTGTGATCCCCTTACCGGTCAAAAAAAAAAAAAAAAAAGAAAGAAAAACGCCATGTGAACCTATTAAGATATCTGAACTTTCTTTTATTTATTTATTTATTTTTGAGATCGGCCGCATGGCGCTCAGCCAGCAAGTGCACCGGCCATCCCCATATAGGACCTTAACCTGTGGCGGGAGCGCCGCCGCGCTCCCAGCGCCGCACTCTCCCGAGTGCGCCACAGGCTCAGTCCATCTGAACTTTCTTTTAAATAATAAGTCTATAAGTACATTGAGACATATATATATATATATACATATATATGTGTGTAAACATACATATATTTGTATATGTATCTTTTTTTTTTTGGCAGCTGGCTAGTAAGGGAGATCTGAACCCTTGACTTTGATGTTACAAGGCTTTGTTCTAACCAACTGAGCCAATTGGCTAGCCCGTAACTTGATATTTTTAATGCAAGCATGTTAACCTTATTGTGCTTATGAGATTATTGTGTCAATTATAGAACAAAGGAAATTGTCAACTCCACAAGACTTTCCCTGTGATTTGTCCTCTGTTAGGAGCTTAGTTTCTTGATTCTTTTATTAGTGTAATTTAATATGAAGGGATGTTTAATAAGGCTAAGCACTTAGGTTCAGATTGTACCTTTTCTTTTGGAGTTAACTGGTCACACATCAGGGTATTCTTCCACTTCCAGGAATTTGCATGATACCAATAAGATTTTGGAATTCAGGCACCTTTATTAGACATTTGGCCTGGTGTGTAGTTTCTTATCATTAGGAAAAGTATATTTCAACAGATTGCACAGTTTCCTGAGAAAGTACTAAAAACACTGCCACAGTTGCTTTTGTTCTGTATGTAATGTTTTTGTATTGAGTTCTGTCTTGGATCCATGTGGTTTTAGATTATGTAGCAACAGGATTTTTTTTTTTTTTAGTTTAAAGATCACAGTTGACTTTATTGCGATGATACAATTAGCCAACACTTCATTCCATAAAATAGAATAAATGTTCCAGTGAGCTGAGCAAAAGATGTTGATAGAAAAAGGACTGAAGAAAAGCAGAGAACAAAAAGTAGATTGGTCATTTCAAAGTTACTTTCCTTATAAGGTGGGGAGAGGGAGATAGAACAATAGAAAAATAACTGATTATTTAACATCAGGTTACTTCTTCTGCGTAAGGATTAAAGCAGAGTGTACTTCATTATCATGCCTATTGAAGATTTAAACTAGCCTGTTTGAGAAATTGGCTCTTTCTCACTCTCCTGATTTCTCAGAAGGCCAGGCAACAGCTTACTTTGGGTTTGGTGACATGGAACTTTTAGCATAGGTGGCTCCATTTCGATTTTTAGTCGCAATGGGATTTTTGAATGTTGTTCCACTGCCCAATAATGCTCTTGTTAAATTCATTGCTTCCTAATTTCCACAAAGATTTATGAAAACCATTTATAATAATTGTTTAAGAAATTGGCCACAAATTCCAATATATTTTATGAAAAATAAAATTTTCATTAGATATATTTGGAAGAACTATATAAATTATAGAGTATTTGTGTGGAAGCAGTCTTTCTTCTGTAAGTATAGGTGTTTCAGATTATTACAGCTAACATTTGTATCGTAGTTAATCTGTTCCAGGCACTGACAACAGCCTTATGAAGTAGGTAATATTATTATCGCCCTTTTATACAAGGCAACTGAGGTACAGAGAGATTGACTTGTTCAGGATTACACAGCTAGGAAGCTGAGTTGCCTTGGATTCTAATTTAGCAGTCTGCTCTGGAGTCTGTGCTCTTAACCACTGCATTAGATTCTCTGATTTATATGATCACTAAGAAAATAGTGATCAATTGTAAATACCTTTTGCTACTGAATGTTAGACTTATTGCTGGAAAATAATATAGTCAATTCCCTGGGGAATCTTGTTAAAAACTAGTTTTTATTTTGAGGTTTAAGGTTATATTGGCACAGTACTCTGGAATTTGAGTCTGTAATAATGATAAGCAAAGGGATTAGTATTTGATACTAAGTTTACTGCATTTTATTATCTGTAACTTATTTCAATCAAAAGAAAAAATTAACTATAATGTAAGCAGTATAATTTTTAAGTATTTAAAGTTACAAAATTGTTGTCAAACTAATCCACTGCATCTGTGCAGTGCCTGACGTAGATACTTCTTGAGTGAATAATGGGAATTAAACTAGATAATGAAGAAAAGTATTAAATGAAATGAGGCTATATAAAAACAATAGTTTCTAAGATAGTAAAGGAATGATTCTAATTTCATATGCATCTCTGAAAGTAAGGAATTATAAAATAAAGAAAATTACTGCTTATATCTTCCTCATTTATTGATGAAGGAGAATCAATATTTATAATACAAATTAAAGGTTTTTAACTAAAGAGAAAGTGTATTAATACTATAAGTCATTTGTTGATTCAGAATTTTAGCCTTAGGCCAGGTCTGTGAAATAAAGGTATAATTATAGTTTTCCTGAAAAGTTCTTTGTTGTTAAGAAATGGATTTGAGACATTTATTTTTCATTTGAGTAGAAATTTCTGGTGAAGCTAGAAATGTAGGTATTAATAAATACTAATTTTGAGCCCATTCCTTACTCTTCAAAGAAAGAGAGTTGAAACAGTTGAATGTTTGAGACATTTTTACACTGCTATAGGTTTTTTGACTTTTACTTCTCATTTATTTCACACAGTTCTGGAGGCTGGGAAGTCCAAGGTCAAGGTGCCAGCCAATTTGCTTCTGGCAAGAACCACTTCTTGCTTTGCAGATGGACAGCTTCTTGCTGTATTCTCACATGAGAGAGAGAGAGATCATCTCTCTCATTCTCTTTTTTTTTTCCAATTTTTTAATTGTAAAATATACGTAACATAAAATTTACCATCTTAATCATTTTTAAGTGTACAATTAAATACATTTGTAATGTTTTGCAACCATCATCACCATCCATCTCCATAATTCTTTTCATCTTGTAAAAGTGAAACTTTATCCATTAAAAAATAACTCCCTATTCCTCCCTTCCCCGAGCCCCTGGCAACCACGATTCTACCATTTATCTCTATGATTTTAACTACTCTGCTATGTTTCAAATCATGTCTATTTGTGAACTCCAAGCCATTTAGAGAAAAAATTAAAATTAAGGTTTTTTGATCCTTTGTGAGATGGGTTGTAAACAGATTACATTGCCTTTATTCTGCCATTTTATCCCATATTGCTCAGGGCACTAGAAGTGTGTTGTCAGGTTAGATATTCTCCAAAGAGAATATTGAAAAATCCCTCCATGTGTGAGAGTTTGATTTTCCATATAGCTACAACTCCAGATATGAACTTTAGAAACCATGTAAACAAGTTGTGTTCTACAACAGTTGCATTTCAAAGACTGCCTTAAATTTAGAGAGAGTTGTGTGTATTGTAGCATATGTAGTGGTCAAAAGCGTGGGCCCTGGGGTCTGACTACCTGGGTTTAATCTAAGCCCTCCTCCACGACTGTTTGACTTTGGGTAAGGTATTTAACTTTTCTGTATCTTATTGTCCCTTCTGTAAAATGGGAGTATTACCACTGCCTGCGTCAAAGGTATGTTGGGAAGGTTAAATGAATTAATATATGTATACTGTTTACAATGGTTCCAGGCACAAAGTAAATGCTAAATAAATGTTAGATGTGGTTTTTGTTGTTGTTATTATTATTACTCTTCAGAGTATCAGGAGATGAGTAAATGTTGGATATAGATAGGTGTCATTGATTTTGATCCCTTGCACAAAGTTGTAGATTATTAAACAGATAGTTTGTGTGACTGGAGAACAGAAAGTATTTTGCCAGTTAAGTTATTGCTCCAAATCTATCCAAATCCATCTTGTTTGTTCTTAACTGCAAATTCATCTTATTTATTCTGTGTTGTGACTTTGGGGCTGAGACTCTGCAAGCCACATTTCTGCTTTGCCAGTTGCTCCCTGTTGCAAATAAGGGGCAGTGAAAAATCTAGAAGAGGAGGGGGCTTGCTCTTTCTTGTCTGCTTCATGGCATTCCTCTCTGCTTGCTGTTCCTGAATGCTGCCCTGACAACATTTTTTCGTCCCTGCAGCAGCAGTACTTTCCTGTAGCAGTCACCGGATCCAGCTTTCAGTTTTTCTAACACCGAGGACCAGTTTCATCAAGCTACCTTCAGAGACCACTAGGGTCCCAGGCCCATTGAGCCTCTCCTTGGAAATCAGAGATACCAGCACCAGCTGAGCAGTGCCTTCTCAGAAGTCTAAGTTCCCTGGGCCCCTCTAAGCTTTGATTAGACCAGCCTTAAGGGTGGTAGCTGCTTCTTGGCAGTTGCTGTCTCTGAGATTCTTTAGAGTTTTTTTTTTTCTTCAGCTATTTACTTTATAATTATTATTATTATTTCTGCAGCTGGCTGGTATAGAGATCAAACCCTGGACCTTGGTGTTATCTGCACCACGATTTAACCAACTGAGCTAACCAGCCAGCCATCAACTGTTTATATTAAAACTTTAAACTTAGTTAACAAAATCTTTTATTAAATTCTGTCTGTTCAGATGAACAGTGTTCTCCAGTGTGGAGAACTTTCTGTTCTCCAGTGTGGTTTGTGTCTTCTAATTGAATCCCGATGATAGAGATAGAGGTGATAAGGACTAGTAGTTAACATAGATTCATTTAAGAACTTGTTATTACCTTTCTTTTTTTAGGGTAATTCTAAGATGACATAGTGTATCTTGATTTTTCCTGAATAATTGATGAAGTATCTCATGATAATCATATGGACAACATGAATCTTGTAGATTTAATAGACATAGAGTTGATATAAACATGCAGGAAGTCTATACCAAGACATAAGACTTTTTTTTTTAATAATCTGGTCTTATTTAATAATAGTATCTCCTTGATAAAGGCATGAGAGTCATGTTTATCGGATTTGTAGTTCTCACAAATATGAGATGGATAGATAATACACTGAAAAAATTAGGATTCAAAGAGATATTGGTACACTAAAACAGTATGATGAAACCACCGAGATATTCTGTAATCTAGAGGGCAGGGACCACATCTATTTTCTTGTCTTTTTTTTAATGTACAGTTTTTAGTAAATGCCCATCACAGAGAATGTGCTCAATAGTTGAATATGTTGATAAATCAAGGCAAAATTCATCAATTAGAAGTGAGGTTCTGCATTTAGGTTCAAATATATATGGATAAACTTTACTTATCAGTAATTTGTGGGAAAATATTTTGAGATTATCTGTAAGGTTAACAGGAACTTACCATATTCAAGGACTAAGAAGGTAACTAATATAAGTCGTAGCATTCACTGATGAATATAGAGTTATAGACTAGAAAGCTGTTGGTTCTCCTCTATCCTGAATTTTAGTCCAGTTTTTAGGAATCATAGTTTTAGAGGAATTTATTAGTTAACTAGAGAGCATCCTAAAAAGTGACTAGGGGCTTATATATATTTTTAACCCCCTATGTCACCCCTGAACAGTTCCTGATCAGGCTTTTAGCAGGGTCTGAGTTCTGGAGTTGGCTTGGATATACACAGTCCTTAATTAAGAACTATTTGCCATCACAAATTTCTAAAGGCACTTGGGCTTTTAAAAGGAGAAGTGGTGGGAGAGCTACAGCTTATCAAGTAGAAATGAATAGGCACCCTGACTAATTTACCTAACTAGTCCTTTTATAATGTACTCATTCATCTTCTTCTCTCCTCCCTTGTCCTTTCTCCTAAGTGAAAAGGAAATGTTGCAAGGACAGAAGTTCAGCACACAACAGTCCTAAACCACAGATGCTGTAGAGGCGTACAAGAGATGTAAGAGCTGTGAAGGCAGAAGAACTAATATGTTGTTTTAGGATATGTAGGGAAGGAAAAAACTTCTACCCTCTTAGGTTCAGTGTCTGGGAGCCTGCAAATTAAACTGACAAGCCATTGACAGGAGAAAGAGGTTTATAATATGCATGTGGGAGCCAACAAAAGAAGTAGCTGGTTATTAAATGGGTGAAGTTGAAGGCTTATATACTGTGTTAGTCTGTTTCTGTTGTTTACAACAAAATACTTGGAACTGGGTAATTTGTAAGAAAACAAAACTTATTGCTTACAGTTTCAGAGGCTGGGAAGTCCAAAGTCCAAGGAACACATTCGGTGAGGGTCTTCTTTGGTGGTGTCTTTACAGCAATGCAGCATCTCACATGGTAGAAAGTGGTGGGGCAGAGAGAGAGAGATAGCTTCCTATGAGCTCCTTTTAAAGCCCTCAGAATCATGCCCATGACCACCATTAAACCATCAACCTAATCACCTCTTGAAGGCCTCACCTTTCAATTACTATAATAGGATTTCCCACTCTTGACATTTACAGTGGGGATTAAGTTTTGAGGACATTCAACCCAAGGCATTCTAACTCAGCCGCCCAAAACTCATGTCCTTTTCACATATAAATAAATTCATTTCATCCCAAAGTTTTAACTTGTTTCAACTCAGAAGTCCAAGATTCAAAGTCCCATCTGTGAAATCAAAACAAGTTATCTACTGCTAAGATACAATGGTAGGACAAGCATAGGGTACATATTCATGTTCAAAAAGGGAGAAATAGGCCAGAAGAAAGGAGAAAGAGGTCCAAAGCCGAGCAGGGCAGGCATTAAATCTCAAAGCTGGCGAATCATGTACCTTGACTCCATGTTTGCCATCTTTTGCACTCTGGTGCGGGGCTTGGGTCCCCAAGTCCTCAGGCAGCTCCATTTCTATGGCTTTCCTGGTCTCAGGTGATGCTTCAGCTCTCGCAGGCTGGCAATGCATGCTGGTAGCTCTGTAAGTCTGGGATGAGCCTGCAAACAACACCATGTGGATGCTGCCAAGGCTTCCAGCTTGTGTCTTCCAAAGCTGTGAGTCCAGCCACACCTGGGGCCAATTTAGCCATGACTGGAGTAGCCAGAGCAGCCAGGGTGCTGGTGTGGGGAGCAGCATCCTGAGATGGCCCTGGGCAGCAAGCCTATTGACGGTGCCTTGGGCATGTTCCCCTAGAACATTCTGTCTCCCTAGGCCACTAGGCCTGTGATGGAAGATGCAGCCTCCAAGATCTCTGAAATGCCTTTGATACAGTTTGGATGTGTTGTCCCCCCAAAACTAATGCAGAAATCTGATCCCCAATGTGACAGTGTTGGAAACTGTTTGAGTCATAGGAGCACATCCCTCATGAATGGATTAATGCTCTCCTTGGGGGTTCCTGAGTGAGATCTTGCTCTGTTAGTTCCTGCGAGAGCTCGTTGTTTAAAAGACCCTGGCACCTCCTCTCTCTCTCTCTCTCTCTCTCTCTCTCTCTCTGTCGCTTCCTCTGGCCATGTGATCTGCTTGTACCCACTGGCTACCTGCCGCTTTCTGCCATGAGTAGAAGCAGCCTGAGGCCCATGCCAGATGCAGCTGTCCCAGAATTGTGAGCCAAATAAACTTCTGTTCTTTATAAATTACCCAGTCTCAAGTATTCTATTATAGCAACACAAAACGGACTAATACACCTTTAAGGTCTTTTTTCTCTTCTCTTGATAATTCCTTTCTTTTGTACTAATCTCCTTAGCAAAAAGTTGCTGAGCTGCACCATTGTATTTTTCTCCTGAAAACGCCGTCTGCTTCTCTACCACGTGGCCATGCCGCGAATTTTCTAAATCTTTATGCTTGGCTTCCCTTTTAATTTTAAATTTTGGCATTATGTTATTCCTTTGCTGCCATAACTCAGTGTAGGCTGTGACAAGTAGCCATGCTGCTTCCTTAATGCTTTGCTGCTTAGAAATTTTTTCCACCAGATACCCTGGTTCAGCATCTTTAAGGTCCACATTCCATAAAACTTTTGTGCATGAAGAGAATTCAGCCAAGTTCCTTGCAAGTTCATAGCAAGGGTGATCTTTGTCGCAGTTTCTAATAATCTCCTTTTCATTTATATACGAGACCTCCTTAAAGTGGTCTTTAGAGTTTATATTTATTTCCATAATCATTCTCACCGCCATTTAAGCAGTCTCTAAAACATTTTAAACCTTCCCTGTTTTCCTTGTCTTCTAAACTTTAACCAGCATCTAGGTTTTTCCTAGCCTGCTCCTTCAAATTCTTCCAGCCTTTGCTCAACACCTCGTTCCAAAGCTGCTTCTACATTTTCAAGTATTTATTATAAGCAACATCCCACTTCTCTGGTACCAATTTTCTGTATTAGTTTGTTTCTGTTGCTTATAATGCCTGAGAAATACCTGAAACTGGGTAATTCATAAGAAAACAAAATTTATTGCTTGCAGTTTTGGAGGCTGGGAAGTCCACAGTCCAGAGAACACTTATGGTGAGGGCCTTCTTTGGTGGTGGCTTTACAGCAACACAGGGGTCTCACATGGTAGAAAATGGCTGAGCAAAGAGAGAGAGAGACAGCTCCTTATGCACTCTGCTTTTAAAGCCCTCAGAACCACACCCATGACCACCATTAAACCATTAACTTAATCACTTCTTCAAGGCCCCACCTTTCAATTACCATAATAAGATTTCTTCCTATGAGCTCCTTTTAAAGCCCTCAGAACCACACCCATGACCACCATTAAACCATTAACTTAATCACTTCTTCAAGGCCCCACCTTTCAATTACCAGAATAAGATTTCCCACCCTCAGGAGTTACAGTGGGGATTAAGTTTTTAGGGGGACATTTAACCGAGGGTATATATATATATATAACTTTTTAGTTGGGGGAAAGAGAGTGAGAAGAAACAGTTTCTATGGGAAGAATAAATAGGTTTCTTTAGGAAAGACAAATGAGTTTCTAGAAGAACAAATGGGAGATAAGAAAGTTTGTGATAATGTTTTTCTATATAGTTATGAGTGGTCTTTCCATCTTCTTCAGAGCCATAATAGTTCCGGGAGAGGGGATTTATGGTAGCCCTCATATTCTCGTTCTTCCTACTGGGAGTAGAACTGACCCAAAGAAGGAATTTATGGCAGCCTCATTTCCCAGAAGTTGCTGCTCTTAGTCAGATAAGGGAAGCTCCAAGAAATCTTCTTTCTTCATCTGTTGAGTTTCAAACGGTTTCAGCTTAAAATAATCTTCATAACTCTGGGGTTCCTAGTGGGTTCCCACAGACACAAAACTCAGAACAATGGATGGGAGTCTTAGGGAAGCAGATTTAGGCTAATGAAAGGAAAATGTTTCTGGATAGCAAAGAATATAAAGTCGTATTTCATGGTTAGGTCTTGTAGGTATTATATAGTGTATACTGAGGGCATATTTCCATAGTAGGGATCAAATGGGTAAATGGTAAATATGCTATCAGTTTCCTTTTTGCAGTATTGAGATGCTTAACCTGGTGTCTTATCTGATTGATGGACCATCTTGTTGGCTTACAGAACAGGTTCAAGGGGTATGTGCAGGCAAAACCAGAATTTTCTGAAGAAATATTTGTTTCAGCCCTGGTACAAATGATCTTATCACAGTTCTGCAATTTAAAACATGGCTGAGAAGATTTTGGTCTGAAAAACTTCTAGGTAGGTGTTACCAGACATCCACATTAACTGTAGAACAAAATCTTAAAATGTTTCTGTGACATTCAGTTCTGAGCAACATAACTTCCCTTTGAATTTGCCAGGTCAGAGTATTATAAAATGTTCCCTTAAATAACTAAATAAGTAGACCAAGATTACTGAGGTTTTGAATATAAGCCAATTACATTTTTAAGAAGTCTGGCAAAAACAATAGAATGGTTGCCATCAAGCCATTATTTCTGATAGCAATTATATAGCAGAATTGGTTAAACAGCATAAGATTTTCTTCTGTGTAGCAAGGAAACTTAAACCAGATCAAAGAAACTTGAAACCTAGATTTCCAGGTTTTGTGGTCTCCAAGGAGGGTCCCTGGTTCAGTTCACGTGTACAACAAGAATTATCTTTAGATTGAGTAAATAAAATAACTTGTTCACATATATACTTCTATTTTTTTCAAATATGTATGGATACTGTTTTGATTCATGAACTATTATATATTTACATGCAGTACTGAATTCAGAGTAGCCCTTGCTATTTATTTGTATTTTCTTGATTAGCTGTTTTAAAATGTACAATTAAGGAATCACAAAAACTTTTTTATGCTTAAAAGAGGTCAAGAGACTTGAGTGTGCATATTGGCACCTATTGATCTAGATCAGAGGTTGGCACACTTTCTATAGAGGGTCAGATAGTAAATATCATAGGCTTTGTGGCTGTATTAGTCTGTTTTGTGTTGCTATACCAGAATTACCTGAGACTGGGTAATTTATAAAGAACAGAGGTTTATTTGGCTTATGATTCTGGGAGGGCTGCATCTGACACGGGCCTCAGGCTGCTTCTACTCATGGCGGAAAGTGGCAGGTACAAGCAGATCACATGGTCAGAGGAAGCAAGAGAGAGAGAGAGGATGTGCCTGGGTCTATTAAACAACCAGCTCTCGAGGGATCTATTAGAGCAAGAACTCACTAAGGCCCCCCACCCCTGGGGAGAGCTTTAACCCATTAATGAGGGATCTGCCCCCATGACTCAAGCAGCTTCCAAGACAGCCATTCTGGGGATCAAATTTCCACATGAGTTCTGGAGGGGACAATACATCTAAATTCTTTCAGTGGGCTATATGGTCTGTGTTGCAGCTACTTAGTTCTGCCACTGTGGTGCAAAAACAGCCTTAGACATCATGTAAATAATGTGTTTGGCTATGTTCCAGTAAAACTATATATCCAAAAACAGGCAGTGGGCTGGATTTGACTTTCACTGTAATGTTTGCTGACCCCTGATCTAGATCTTCTAAAAGTGGTTTCAAATTCTAAGATTTAAATTTAAAAAGATGGAAATGAGAAGAGGGTTAGACTACAGTCCTGTTTTACACCTAAAAGAACACTGTCAGAGATCATAGGTCATCCCTACCAACAATGACTTACATTGCAATTAAAATGTACGTTTTATAAGAGCACCAGTGACTCTGAAGTTCAGAATCCTGTACTTCCACACATTTAGACCTAGGTTTCTCTCTCCATCGGATAATGCTGAATGAACAGAGAATTATATTTGCATTAATTATGCATTTCTGAGTTACTACTGGATTGAGTGTTGTGTTCATTTCTAGTACTACTTCCTTTTAATTATCTCATGGCAGCCTTCTTTTGATCATAAATATTTCAATAAATGATATCATGTTACCTGATTCTATGTACTGCACTTTGGGATTGTCAGAAAACATTGTGAAAGACTGGAAATGAACCAGAAAGATTACTGGGTATCTTCAATGTAGAACTATGTTGTCTGAAATGCAGTGTACCCTTCTGTTTTATCTGATTCAGTGAGATTTGCACCTTTTATTGTCTTTGAGCCATTTTATAGCCATGTATATTGTAGGTACAGTGATAGCAGTGCAAATGTCCATAGGTATGCAAATGATTCTTTTCAGATGGAGGGACAATTGATTTTCCTTTCCTCCTCCCCTGAAGTGGTCAGTTTTGCATGTACTTAGAAATTCATTTTCGTATTCCTGATTGCCTTTACATGTGTGGCACTTTGAATTCTCCTCTGAACTGGTTGTCTTTTTTCGTGTCCGGCATTGGATCGCAACCCTCAGTGTCGCGCCCGTACCGGACCGGGACCAGCAACGGGATCGCAAACCTCAGTGCTGCACCCGCACCTCGCTCAGCCAGTGAGCGGGAACCGGTCTGTATGTGGGATCCGAACCCTCGGCGGGAGCGCCGCCACCCTCTCAAGCAGCACACTGTAGCAGTGCGCCACCGGGCCGGCTTGAACTGGTTGTAATATTTTACTGTGTTACTCTTTAGTGAATGAGTTAAAGTCTTTGTTGTGTGTTTATTTTGTGTTTGGTATGAGAGTTGTAATTTTACCCTTACAAATTTTTTTTAGTAGAAACAAAGTCCTTTAGTGGTTTTTATTCACTCATTTCCTTCTCATAAGCCTATTGAAAAAGGAGATAAAGTGGGTTTCTTGTAGACAAGAAAAAAAAAGGGGATGTGAAAGTACCCATATATTCAAAGATCGGTAATAGGATTAGGGATTTTTATTATTGGTCATAATTGTTGAAAAATAATGCTTTTAAAATTTAATGGTGCATGATATAAATTATTCATGCTTATGTGTTAAATGTTTAAATTACATGTATTTCTAACTTAAAATAATTTGAAATTTTAATAATTAATTTTGACCTTGTGTATTTTAATAACTGATTATGAGTAAGCAAGCCAAACTGTTTTCTCCATTAGCCTTAAAAGAAGGAAGTTGGCTATTTAACAAATAAAATGGTAGCGAGTTGTATATAACCATCTATAGGGAAGAGAACAGTGTAGATGTTGTGAGGGCAATCGCACAGAGGAATCCAAGAGTGGCGTCAGTGTTGCAGTTTTATAGCTCTTTATTTGGTGTTACAGCTCTTTGTTTGGTTTTACAACGCCTTTTTGCTTGCAAGCAAGGAGAGCACTGGGGAGTGAAGACTCCTAGACCAGTGTCTCCCTGAACAAAGGAAAGAGGCAGTCTTATATAGCCAAAATTCCCACCCTAACTTCCCGCCCAAGTTCCCATTTAGGTCCTCTTACGTAAATGAGGGATGCCATCCTGCTAATTTGTATTGGCTGATTATGGGACACAGTCTTTTGGTCAGCTCTGGAGCCTAATTTGCATCCAGACCTTACGGCAGCATGAGACTCTTGTTGTCTCCTATTAGCGCATGGATACAGGCGGGTGCAGGAAGCAGGCAAGCTAAGTTGCAGGAGCCAGAGTTTGCTATTAAGACAGTCAAGCATGAAATTTCTAAAATGGTTTCTCAAGTGAAAAATAGGGAAAGGTTTAACAATTAGAGATGCTCAGGGTTCCCTGCAACATAGAGATACAAAAGTTATGAATATCAGATTATACTGTGGTAAGTCTCCAAATCAGAGTTTATATTGAATGGTTTCTGGTTTAGGTTCTATTATTCATGGGCATGAAACTGTAAGAATTAACAAGTAAATGCAGTTTGGTGTTGATTGACCTAGGCTTTCTTAAAACAGAGCAAACCAAACCAAACCTTAGCATGTCACAGAAACTGTAAACTGGGAACTGGAACGTTTTAAAATGAACAAAAGCAATTTTTGAGATAGTTCTAACATGGCTCATTCAGGTTACATGAAAGACAGCCTTAAGCAGTCTTTTAGCATTTCCTAAACTGTAGGGACAAAGTTCTGCATGATCTAAATAGGTATTCTAGAAGGTGAATAAAATACTTTGTTTTCAAATAATTCTTATAAGAAGTATATAATGGTTAAGAACATGAACTCCCGAGCCAGACTGTTAGGGTTTGAGTCACAGCTTCACTACTTATTAGCTTGTTCCTTTCACACTCTCCCATTTTGTTGGTCAAGTTATTTAACCTTGTGCCTTGTTCTTCTGCTAAAAATGGGGATAATAGTAGTACGTACTTCATAGGATTTTGTGAAGAGTAAATGAGTTAGCATATGTAATGCACTTAGAATAGTGCCAGGCAGAGGAGGTGGGGCAAGACGGCATACTAGAGGTGCCCAACTTGTGATCCTCCTACAGAAAGGAACCAGAGCAAGGAAAGGACAGCTAACTATGGGAAGAGCATTGGTGGGAGAGTGTGGGAGAGCAGTAGGAGCCTGGTGAGGACCCTGTGGAGCACAAAAACCAAGCAGGTTGGTGTAGAGGAGAAAGAGGCATGTGGCTTCAGTTGCTGCCATATCTCCCAAACCAGGATCAGCCAGGAAGAATTCTCCTTTGTGGGAGAAAGAATCTGCTCAGTTATGAGCATTTCCCAGTGGTAACCCTCCTCCTTCTCCTGCCCCAGCCCACCCCCACCACTGCAACGGTTGCCTGTGCCATTGTCTAGTCCCAGAGCTGTGGCCCTTCTCCCTGCGCAGGAGTTCATCCTGTGCACTGCACTCCACTGCACCGCCCACATTGCCTGCACAGCTCCAGCCTTCCAGCTGCCTGTATGCCCACATGACCCCAACCACCTGCCTGGCTGTCATTGCAGCCCCACCTGCCCTCCTGGGCCCAGCTGTGCAGCCACCCACACAGCCCCACCCACCTGTGTGGGCTGAGCTGTCCAGCTGCTCTTGCAGCCCTAACCACCTAGTAGCCCCTGAGGCTCTACCTGCCCACGTGATCCCACCTGTGTGGGCCTAGCTGTCCAGCTGTTCTTGCAGCCCCAACCACCCAGCCATTCCTGTAGCCTCCCCTGCCTACATGGACTCTGCCATCTGGCCGCCTGTGTGGTCCCACTCACTTGTATGGGCCCAAATATCAAGCTGCTCCCATGGTCCCAGCTTCCCTGGCCTCCTGTGTGGCCCCAGACATCACAGCCACCCATGTGGTCCCACCTACACACATGGGCTCAGCTATCCAGGTACCTGCACCACCCCAGCTGCCCACATGACCCTCACCCACCTGCACAGGCCCAGCCATGCACAGCCCCTGCCATAGATGTAGCTCACGGCATCCCCTGGAAATACTGAGTCTACCCAGAACTATTGAGTCTACAAGGAACAGCTAGGTCTGCCTGGAACTACTGAAACTACTGAGTCTAGCCAGTACCAACACAAACACCCCTCCCATGGGCAATATATAACAAATCTACAGGTCGGAGTCTCTCTTCTCAAAAGCCACCCCAGAGCAATAGAAGAAGCAAACACCAGGTGTCTAGGGATATAGAGGGATAATAGAAATATGAAAAACAACAACAACAACAAGAAAATATGACACCACCAAAGGAGCACTATAGTTCTCAAATACCAGATCCTGTACAACAGGAAACCCATGATATGTCTGAAAGTGAATTCCTTGAACAATCTTAAAGAAACTCAGTGAGATATTAGAAGACTCAGTTAGACAACACAGCAAAATGAGAAAATCAATCCAGAATGTGAAGGAGGAAATTTACGAAGAGATAAATACCATAAAAAAGAATGTAGCAGAACTCCTGGAACTGAAAGTCTCATTCAGTGACATAAAATGTACAATTGAGAGCATATTGCCTGCTAGAGCAAGCAGAAGAAACAGTTTCTGATCTTGAAGACAGTCTTTGCAGACAAAAAAAAAAAAAGAAAGTAAAAAGAATTTTTTTAAAAAGAAGAAAATCTAAGGGAGCTAGTAGACCATCTTAAGCGCATAAACATCTAAATCATTGGTGTTCTGGGAGGGGAGGAGAAAGGAAAATGCATTGAAAACATATTCAATGAAATAATAGCAGAAAACTTCCTAGTTATTGATAGAGACACAGACTTCCAGATACTAGGGTTTCAAAGATCCCCAAACAGATTCAATCCAAAATGGTCCTCTCTGGGCTGGCCCTGTGGCTCACTCGGGAGAGTACGGTGCTGGGAGCACTGAGGCCACGGGATCGGATCCTATATAGGGATGGCTGGTGCGCTCACTGGCTGAGCATGGTGCAGACAGCAGCCTGCCAAGGGTTGCGATCCCCTTACTGGTCAAAAAAAAGAAAAACAAAACCAAAAAAGACAAAATGGTCCTTTCTCAGACACATTGTAGTCAACTGTCAGAAAACAGAGAGAATCCTGAAAACAGCATCAAGTCACCTATAAGAGAGTCCCCATCAGATTAACAGTAGACTTCTCAGCAGAAACCTTAAAGGCCAGAAGAGAATGGAATGTTATATTCAAAGTACTAAAAGAAAAATACTTCCAGCCAAGAATACTATTCCTGGCAAAGCTATCCTTCAGAAACAAAGGGGAAATAGTATGTTTCTCAGAAAAACCAAAGCTGCAGGAGTTTACTACTACACAAACAGCTCTACAAGAAATCCTTAAGGGAGTCTTGCACCTGGAACCCAAAAAATGAATCACCACCATGAATACTCAAGAAAGAATAAACACCACCGGTAGAGAGATATGCAAATGAGAAAGAGAAAGAAACTATACCGTACCACTTCACAAAACCAATGAACACCAAAGACAAACAATGAAAAGAAAGGAAAAGAAGAAAAGATACTTAAATCAACCATAAAAAAAGCAATTAAATGTCAGGAGTAAGATGTACCTTTCAATAATAGCCCTAAATGTAAATGGACTAAATTCCCCACTGAAAAGATGCAGACTGAGTGGATTAAAAAGCTAGACACAACTATATTCTGTTTACATGACACACATCTCACCTGTGAAGGCACACAGACTAAAAGTGAAGGGATGGAAAAAGATATACCACACAAATGGAAATCAAAAACAAGCAGGAGTAGCTATTCTTGTATGGGATAAAATAGACTTTAAACCAAAAACCATAAAAAGAGACAAATAAGGCCATTATATAATGATAAAGAGATCTATCCAGCAAGAGGACATAACGATCATAAATATATATGCACCCAACATTGGAGCACCCACAAATATAAAGCAAACACTATTAGACCTAAAGAAACAGACCCCAATAAGGTAGTAGTTGGGGACCTGAACACCCCTCTCTCAATATTGGACAAATCATCTAGGCAACAAATCAACAGAGAAACACAGGATTTAAACTACACCTTGTACCAATTGGACTTGGCAGATATCTATAGAACTTTTCATTCAACAACTACGGAATATACATTCTTCTCATCAGCCCATGAAACATTCTGCAGGATTGACCACATTTTAGGTCAGAAATCAAGTCTGAACAAATTTTCAAAACTTCAGATCATTTCAAGTATCTTTTCTGACCACAATGGATTAAAACTAGAAATCAATAACAAGTGGAACTCTGGAAACTATACAAACACATGGAAGTTAAACAACATGCTGCTGAATGACCTTTGGGTCCAAGAAGAAATTAAACAGGAAATCAAAAAATTTCTTGAAGCAAATGGAAATAAAGACATATCATATCAAAACCTGTGGGATGCTGCAAAAGCAGTACTAAGAGGGAAGTTTATTGCAATAAACACTTACATCAGAAGAATAGAAAGATTTCAAATAAGCAACCTAACACTACACCCCAAAGAAGTAGAGAGAGCAGAGCAATCCTATCCCAAAATTAGTAGACCAAAAGAAGTAATTAAGATCAAAGCAGAACTAAATGAAATAGAGACCCCCAAAATAATATAAAAGATCAATGAAACAAAAAGTTCGGTTTTTTGAGAAGATAAACAAAATAGACAAACCATCAGCTAGACTAACTAAAAAAAGAAGAGAGAAGACCCAAATAGCAAAAATCAGAAATGAAAAAGGAGACATTACAGCCAATACCACAGAAATACAAAGAATCATTAGAGTCTATTAAAAACAACTCTATGCCAACAAATTTGAAAACCTGGAGGAAATGGATAAGTTTCTGGACACATACAAACTACCAAGACTGAATGAAGAAGTCATAGAAAACCTGAACAGACCAATAACAAGCAATGAGATTGAAGAGTAATCAGCAGTCTCCCAACAAAGAAAAGCCCAAGACCACATGGCTTTACTGATGAATTCTACCAAACCTTTAAAGAGGAATTCATGTCAGTTCTCTGCAAAGTATTCCAAAAATTGAAGGAGAGGACATTTTCCCAAATTCATTCTGTGAATCCAGCGTTGCCCTGATACCCAAGCCACACAAAGATAGAACAAAAAAAGAAAACTACAGGCCAATATCTTTGATGAACATAGATGCAAAAATCCTCAACAAAATATTAACAAACTGAATACAGCAAGACATCAAAAAAATTACACAACATGACCAAGTGGGATTCATCCTAGGGCTGCAAGGATGGTTCAATATGCACAAATCAATAAATGTGATAACCTACATCAACAAAATTAAGGACAAAAACCATGTGATTATCTCAATAGACACAGAAAAAGCATTTGACAAAACTCAACATCTGTTCATGATGAAGACTCTCAGCAAATTAGTATAGAAGGAAAATATCTCAACACAATAAAGTCCATATATGACAAACCCACTGCCAATATCATCCTGAATGGAGAAAAGCTAAAAGCCTTTTCTTTAAGAACAGGAACAAGACAAGGATGCCCACTGTCACCATTTCTATTTAACACAGTATTGGAAGTACTAGCCAGAGAATCAGTCAAGAGAAGGAAATAAAGCGCATCCAGATTGGAAAAGATGAAGTTGAACTGTCCTGTTTGCAGATGATGTGATCCTATATATAGAAAAACATAAAGACTCTACCAAAAAAACTCTGAGAGCTGATAAATGATTTCAGTAAAATTTCAGGATACAAAGTCAACATCCAATAATCAGTAGTGTTTTTATATTCCAACAATGAACTGGCAGAAAAAGAACACAAGAAAACAAGCCCATTTATAATAGTCACCAAAAAACCAAAAAACCTTAGGAATCAATTTAACCAAGGAGGTGAAATATCCCTACAATGATAACTACAAATCACTATTGAAAGAAATTGAAGAGAACATAAAAAGATGGAAGGACATTCCGTACTCTTGGATTAAAAGAATCAACAGTATGAAAATGCCCATACTATGTAAAGCAATCTACAGATTCAATGCAGTCCCCATCAAAATACCAATGACATTCTTCATAGAAATAGAAAAACTTTCTTAACATTCGTATGGAACAATAAGAGACCCTGAATAGTGAAAGCAATCCTGAACAACAACAAAAAATGTATAATAAAGCCAGAGGCATTACACTACCTGACTTCAAACTATACTACAAAGCTATAGTAATCAAAACAGCATGGTACTGGTATAAAAGCAGACACTCAGACCAATGAGACAGAGTAGAGAACCCGGATATCAACCCACATATTTGCAACCAACTTATCTTCAACAGAAAGCACCAAGAACATGTGTTGGGGAAAAGACTGCCTCTTCAAAAAATTGTGCTGGGAAAACTGGACATCCATATATAGAAGAATGCAACTAGACCTGTACCTCTCGCCATATACCAAGACCAGCTCAAAATGTGTTAAAGACTTAAGTATAAGATCTGAAACTATAAAAATCCTAAAAGAAAACATAGGGGAAACACTTCGGGAAGTAGGACTGGCCAGAGACTTTATGAATGAGGCCCCAGAAGTACAGCCAACAAAAATAAAGAAAAAATAAATGGGATTATATGGAAATAAAAATATTCTCCACAGCAAAAGAAACAACAGAGTGGAAAGACAACCTACAGAATGGAGAAAATATTTGCAAACCATGCATCTGACAAGAGATTAATATCCAGAATATATGAGGAACTCAAAAGTAAAAAACAAGCAAACAAGTAACCTGATTAAACAATGGACAAAGGAGCTGAATAGGCATTTCTCAAAGGAAGATAGATATGCAGGTGGCCAACAGATACATGAAAAAATGTTCAGCATTATTAAGCATCAGGGAAAAGCAAATCAAAACCACATTGAGATATTATCTCACTTCAATTAGACTGCTATTATCAAAAAGACAGAGAATAACAAATGCTGGTGAGGATGTGGAGAAAGAGGGACCCTCTTACAGTGTTGGTGGGACTGTTATTAGTGCAGCTATTATAGAAAATGGTATGGAGGTTCCTCAAACAACTACACATAGAACTGCCATATGATCCAGCAGTCCCACTGCTGGGTATATACCCAAAGGAATGGAAATCATCCTTTTTGTCTTTTTTCGTGTCTGGCAACGGGTCGCAACCCTCAGTGTCGCACCCGTACCGGACCGGGACCGGCAACGTGATCGCAACCCTCGGTGTTGCGCCCGCACCTCGCTCAGCCAGTGAGCGGGAACCGGTCTGTATGTGGGATCCGAACCCTCGGCGGGAGCGCCGCCGCACTCCCAAGCGGTGCACTGTAGCAGTGCACCACCGGGCCGGCCCGGAATGGAAATCATCATGTCAAAGGAATACCTGCACTCCCATGTTTATTTCAGCTCTATTTACAATAGCCAAGAGTTGGAACCAACCTAAATGTCCATTGACATTTGAGTGGAAAAGGAAAATGTAGTATATATACTCAATGGAATACTACTCTGCCAAGAAAAAGAATTAAATTCTGCCATTTGCAGCGACATGGATGAACTTAGAGAAAATTATATTAAGTGAAATAAGCCAGGCACAGAAAGAGAAATACCACTTTTCCTCACTCATAAGTGGGAGCTGAAAAAAAAGATACAAACAAAGATAGAACAGTCATAATAATTTGTTGAACTTTTGAAAAGAGAACAGAACTGAGGCCACTAGAGGTGGGATAGGGGGAGGGGGTTGGGGGTTAATGAGAAAAATGATTACCTTGTGTAATGTTGAAAAAAAAACTAGTGCCAGGCATATATTTTGTGCTTAATAATTATAACAATTAATTTTCCTTATTCTTATTAGGAAACACTGTATATTCTATCTAATTCTTGGAGACTTACAATATACATTAGTATATTAAAGGCTCTAAGGAAGGCCTACAGTAACAAAATCTGTGTTCCAGATTATTTGAAGGTATTCACAATGATTGATCTAGAATCAGATAACCAAGGCTTCATATCTTTTTTTCTTTTTGTCTTTTTGTGACCTGTAAGGGGATCGTAACCCTTGGTGTGGTGTTGCCCGCACCGCGCTCAGCCAGTGAGCGCACCGGCCATTCCTATATAGGATCCAAACCCAGCAGCTCATACTGTTATTCTGTACATACAGATTTTTACCTCCAGTGCCTAGGATAGTGCCTGGCACATAGATACTCTTATTGTATTCTAGCTAAGAAAACCTTTCCTAACCTAAGGTCACAAAATTTTTCCTCTGGTTTCTTTCAGGAGTTTTAGTGCTTACATTTATGACCCACTTCTTTTAATGTTTCTTTCTTTCTTTTTTTTTTTTTTCCTACTTAACTGGCTTTCTTTTGGATTCATCCAATTTAAAAATTATTTTATTTTTCTATTAACTTGTTAGTATACTCTTCATTTTTGATTCCCTTAGTGATTATAACATATATCCTTAACTTAATATGTTCTGATAAAATTAATGGTTTCAGTACTTACCTGATTCTGCTACAGCCTCAGAACTTTGACACTTAGAAAGTGCAGCATGTAGGGCCGGCCCGGTGGCGCACTGGATAGTGTGCCGCTTGGGAAGTGCGGCGGCGCTCCCGCCCGAGGGTTTGGATCCCACATACAGACCGGTTCCCGCTCACTGGCTGAGCGAGGCACGGGAGCAACGCCGAGGGTTGCGATCCCGTTGCCAGTTCCCGGTCCAGTACGGGGGCAGCACTGAGGGTTGCGATCCGTTGCCGGACACGGAAAAAGACAAAAAAAGACAAAAAAAATAAAAAAAATAAAAAAATAAAAACAACAGAAATCTATTCTCTCATGGTTCTCTCCAGAAGTTCAAAGTGAGCGTGAGAGGGAATCTGTTCCCTCCTTCTCCTCGCTTCCTGTAGTTACTGCCCATCCTTGGCATTCCTTAGCTTTTAGACACATCCCACTAATCCCTGCATCTGCTTTCATATGACTTTCTCCTGTCTCTGTGTTTCTGTGCCTCCTCTTATAAGGACACCTGTGATGGGATTTAGGGCTCACCCTAATCCAGTATGACCTCATCTTAACTTGATTTCATCTGCAAACTCATCAGGAGCTTTTTAAAATGCAGAATTGGGACTGGCTGCTTAATCAGTTATTTAGAGTGTGGTGTTATAACACCAAGGTCAAGGGCTTGGGTCCCCATACTGGCCAGCCACCAAAAAAATAAATAAAATGCAGCATCTCAGGCCCTGTCCTAAACTGTTGAATCAGAGTCTACATTTTAACAAGATTCTTATGTGATTTATACTTGATTGTACATTAAGGTGTGAGAAACTTTCTTAGAGAACTTTAGCTTCATTTATCACCTCCTGCATTTTGTGTTGTAAATATTTTAAACTTCACATTACAATTATTATTTTGTATAGCTGATGTTCATTTATATTTACTCTTTCCAATATTGCTCATGCCCTCTTCCATTCCCATGTTTCTCTCTGGAATAGTTTTCTTTCAATGTTTCTGTTAGTATTTGCTTTAGTGCAGGCCTGCTATTGATGAATTCCCTGAGTTTTGTTTGTTTGAATAATTTTTGTTTTTCCTTAATTTTTTTATTGAAGTATAATTCACATACCATAAAATTCACCATCAAAAGTTTATAACTCAGTGGTTTCTAGTATATTCATAAGATGGTGCAGCCATCATCACTATCTAATTCCAGAACATTTCCATCACCCTTAAAAGAATGCCTGTGCTGTTAAGCGTCACTCCTCACAAATTTTGGGCCTTGTCAAGATAGCGGAATAGACAGTCCCCAGCATCACTCTCTCCCACAAATCAACCAATTTACAAATATTGAAAAGCAACAACAGCCAAGCTGGGGCCGCTAGAGCTCAGGGAAAGAGGAGGAGAGATTACAGAGTGCATGAAGGCAGGAGAAACCACGATGAGAGAAAGAAAGGATCACTCCTACCATTTTGATGGAGGTTGGATGTGTTGTCCCCTGCAAAACTCATGTGGAAATCTGATCCCCAATGTGGCAGTGCTGGAAACTGAGTCATGGGGGCAGATCCCTCATGAATGGATTAATGCTCTCCCTGGGGGACGGGGGAGTAATGGGTGAGTTCTCGCTCTATTAGTTCCTGCGAGAGCTTGTTGTTTATAGGACCCTGGCACCTCCCCTCTCTCTCTTGCTTCCTCTCACCATGTGATCTGCTCGTACCCACCGGCAGCCTACCACTTTCCGTCATGAGTAGAAGCAGCCTGAGGCCCATGCCAGATGCAGCCATCTCAGAAACTGTAAGCAATAAACCTCTTTTTTTTAATAAATCACCCAGTCTCAGGTATTCTGTTATAGCAACACAAAACGGACTAAAACACATTTTGAATCCTGGCCGCTTCAAGACTGGAGCTGGTGAGCACATGGAGCAAGAACTAGCAAAAGCCATAGCTGTGCCCTTCATATGAAGTTGCTTGGAGGCAGCAGGGAGAAGAGGGCCTTTGTGGCCCTTAGGCCAGCAGGACCACTAACAGGGTTCCCATGGACTGACATAGGAGTGAGGAGCCACAACAACTGAAAAAAGAAGCTACTCAGAGGCTGGTGAGTCATTGCAAGGGACCTGTGCGTAGCCAATCTCATAGGAAGTGTTTGGGGTTCAGAAGTTGGGGGGGACAGGCCCACCAGGGGAACATTGGGTCACAGCATGGACAGCTGATCTGCTCTCCAATCAGCACAGGCCCACTCTGTGTAGACTGCACATACAGAACTGCAGGGGGTGCAGTTTGCTAAAAGATATAGGTTCAGACCAGAGTTACTGTACAACCCAGGTGTACCGGACTTCATGAGACCCGGAAGTACCTACAAAGTCAACCATTAAAACCTGAGCTGCACAAAAAGCCTTCCCCAGGGAATCAGCAACAAAGCAGCAATTTAGCTCAACCATAGGGTTCAAGTGCTGATCCCCACAGGAAGTACCCCCATTTTAGATGTAAGCAAAGGGCAACAGATTAGTTCCAGTGCAGAATTTAAGTGGTAGGAACAGCAAATAATCCAACACAGAACTGAAAGAAAAAACAAAGTACCTAAAGCCACAGACAGAGTTTGATATTAAGTAGTAAAGGTCTCACTTCACGAAAGAACACCTATAAAAAAACCTACCAGGACTGGAAGCCCCCAGAGCCCCCAAGCCAGGGAGGGTGGGTGGCTGAGGGCCTTGGCCACGCCCCCTTGATACTTGCATCCAGCCCAGTGATGACCATTGAGCTGCTGTAGTAAACACCCCATGCTCCTGAGTAGGTGCAGTGGGGGCTGAGGGCTTTGGCCATAACTCCCTGTCATCTGCATTCAGCCCAGCAACCACCAAGCCACCACTGGCAGCCCCCTGATCTCCCCTGCAGGAATGAGGTGGGTGCCATGGGCCTCAAGCATGTCCTCCCTCCTTCATCCTTTTCTCACCCTATTTTCTTCCCCTTTTCCCTCTCTGCCTCCCACCCAAATGCTCTGCAACAACATCTTAGAATGTAAAAACAGATGGAGCTGGGGACCAACCCCTCCTCCCATAACCCGTCATGTTGCTGCTACCACAGGCCTGTGCAGAGTCCTGAGGTCTGTAGCCGGGACTGACCCTTCTCTTGCGACCAGGCAAGGAGCACGCCAAAAATGCCACTTCCAGGTGGGTGGCCCACCTCATCTACCGCAATAACCATGGTTGCAGCAAAAGCAGCTAGACGCCACAACCACTGTGCAGATGGCCCACCAGCCACTTGAGTGCATTAACCCAAGGAGAGTCACCAGCAGAGTCCCAAGAAAAGAAGAGGATGTCTCTCTACAGAGCCCATTCCAGAGAGACAGAAGAAGCATCTGCTCTACGACAATATTGGGGGACCTGAACACACGTCTCTCAGCACTGGACATCATCTAGGCAACAGATCTATAGAGTAACTGTTACTCTTTCAGAAGGAGAAAAGATATCTAGGGTTATTAGAGGTGGGAGAGGGGAGGTAGAGAGGGATGGGGAGAAACTTCAAAAGGGGCATAAAGAATAAGTATGATTTGTAATGTATATGCTGATAATATTGATTTGATTATGTAAGGAATGTAGAAAAGTTTAGTTAGGCTCTCTTCGCCTTACATCTGTTACAAATGGGCAAAATTCAGCACATCCATTAGAAACAAGTTATCCCATGTGTGCCCATTTACTGATTTAGCATGATTGTTGTAATTATGTAATGCTTGGCTTGTGGCCGCTATTGTGTACTAAAAGTATAAAGGTAACTGCCCTGAACTGCTGGTGAGTGGAGCATAGAAGGAGGGCAGAGCATGGAGGGTCAGTGGAGTAGAGCCTGAGCTTGTGTCTGAGAATAAAGTATGTCTGTGAAGCACGTATCTGAAGAATAAAGTATGCCTACCTTGCATGAAGCTGCCAGTATCTTCTTTCAGTTACCTGACTCACAACCTGCACAGGAAGGGGCAGAAGGATCTGAAATTCCTGCACCACAAATGAATATACATCAATGTTGAACCCCAGAAGTATTTATAATCAATTATGATTCAATTAAAAAATAAAGAGTCACTCCTCATTTTCCCCTCCCTCTAACCCTTGGTAACCACTAATCTGTGTTTTGTCTATATGGATTTGCTTAATAGGGACATTTAATGTAAATGGAATCATATAATATATGGCATTTTGCATCTGGCTTCTTTCACTTCACAAAATAATTTCAAGATTCATCTATGTTGTAATGTGTATCAGTATTTCATTCCTTTTTAATGATTGAATTCCTTTGTACAATTATGTCGAATTCTATTTATTCATTCGTCAATTGGTAAACATTTTGGTTGTTTCTACTTTTTGGCTATTATAAATAATGCTGTTGTGAGCATTTGTATACTAGTTTTTGTGTGGACATTTAATTCATTTGAGTAGATTCTAGGAAAGAACTGCTGGGTCATACGTTTATCTTTTTGAGGACCTGCCAAACTGTTTCCACAGGTGGTGGCACCATTTTATATTCTTCCCAGAAATGTACGAGTGCTTCTGTTTCACTCTCATTTTTGAAGAATATTTTCTCTGAGTATAGAAAATATTTTCTCTGGCTATTTTAGTTTAGGTACTATTTAAGCTTCCATCATTTATGTTGAGTATGCAGCTTGTAGCTCCTTTGAAGGTAATGTATTTATTATTTATTGTAATTTTATTTATTTATTTTTTATTGTTTATGAATATTCATGGGGTACAAAACTGACCATCACCACTTGCACCCAAGATGTGATGGCCAGATCCATACTGGCAGCATGCCCATTACCACAAATTGCGATTATACCTCTTGTCCCCCACCCAATTAATTCCCACCCTCCCTCCCTGTCCCCCTTTCCCGTATTCCACTTTGTATCCTTAGGTATGTAGCTCTCCCTCTGCAAGTCCAATGCACCACTGTGGTCTTTCTTTCTTTGTTTCTTTCTCTCTTAGCTCCTACCTTTGAGTGAGTACATGCGATATTTTTCCCTCTGTGCCTGGCTTATTTCATTCAACATGTTTCTCCAAGTTCATCCATGTTATTTTGAATGGCAGAATTTAATTCTTTTTTTTATGGCAGAGTATTATTCCATGGTGTATGTATACCAGGTTTTCCTTATCCAATAGTCTGTTGATGGACATTTAAGTTTGTTCCATATCTCGGCTATTGTAAACAGAGCTGTGATGAACATGGGAGTGCAAGTATCCCTTCAACATGATTTCCATTCCTATGGGTATATATCCAGTAGTGGTATTGCTGGATTGTATGGAAGATCTATCTGTGGTTGTTTGAGGAATCTCCATATTGTTTTCCATAGTGGTTGTACTAATTTACAGTCCCACCAACAGTGTACAAGTGTTCCCTTTGCTCCACGTCCTTGCCAGAATTTGTTATTCTTTGTCTTTTTTTTTTTTTCCCTTTTTGTCTTTTTTCATGACCGGTAACGGGATCGCAACCCCCGGTGTCACGCCCGCACCGCGCTCAACCAGTGAGCGGACCGGTCTCTATATGGGATCCGAACCCTCGGCGGGAGCGCCGCCGCGCTCCCAAGCGCTGCACTCTACAGCGCCACTGGGCCGGCCCTTCTTTGTCTTTTGATTATAGCCAGTCTAACTGTGGTGAGATGATATCTCAGTGTTTTTTTTTTTTTTTTCCTTTTTGTCTTTTTTCGTGACCGGTAACGGGATCGCAACCCTCAGTGTCGCGCCCGTACCGCGACCGGCAATGGGATCGCAACCCTCGGTGTCGTGCCTGCACCGCGCTCAACCAGTGAGTGGACCGGTCTCTATATGGGATCCAAACCCTTGGCGGGAGCGCCGCCGTGTTCCCAAGCACTGCACTCTACCGAGTGTGCCACCGGGCTGGCCCTCAGTGTGGTTTTAATTTGTATTTCCATGTTGACTAATGATGTTGAGCATTTTTTTCATGTACCTGTTGGCCATTTGTATGTCTTCCTTTGAAAAATGTCTATTCAGCTCCTTTGCCCATCTTTTAATTAGGTTATTTGGTTTTTACTTTTTAATTGCTTGAGTTCATTGCATATTCTGAATATTAATCCCTTATTGGATGCATAGTTAGCAAAGATTTTTTCTCACTCTGTAGGTTGTCATTTAACTCTGTTGTTTCCTTTGCTTTGCAGAAGCTTTTTAGTTTGCTATTGTCCCATTTGTTCATTTTTTTTGCTTGTGCTTTTGGGCTCTTGTTCATAAAGTCTGTGCCCAGACCTAGTTCCTGAAGTGTTTTACCTATACTATCCCTTAGTAGTTTTACGGTTTCAGGTCTTATACTTAAGTCTTTAATCCATTTTGAGTTGATTTTAGTATATGGTGAGAGGTACGTGTGTCATTCTTCTGCATATGGATATCAAATCTCCCCAGCACCACTATTGAAGAGGCAGTTTTCTCCCCAATGTATGTTTTTGTTGTCTTTTTCAAATATCAGGTGGCCATAAGCCTGAGGGTTTATTTCTGGGTTCTCTATTCTGCTCCACTGGTCTGAGTGTCTATTTTTATGCCAGTACCATGCTGTTTTGGTTACTGTACCTTTGTAGTATAATTTCAAGTCAGGTAGTGCTATGCCTCTGGCTTTGGTTTTTTTTGCTCAGAATAGCTTTGGCGATTTGGGGTCTTTTGTTCCATATGAATATTAAGATTGTTTTTTCCATTTCTGTGAAGAATGTCATTGGTACAAAATATGTAGATTTTAGATGTACTGTTCTATGTGTTTTGATGAATTTATACATCCAGGTTACTGCCATCCTAATTAAGATGTGACACATTTCTATCCTCCCAATTAATTTGCTTTTTGTCTCTTCCTATTCAATTCTTTCTATCACATGGACAGACAATAATCTTTTGCTACTATAGTTTTTTCTGCTCTAGGAGTTAATATGTATGGGATCATACGGTAGGTAGCATTTTGTATCTTTTTTTCTTCACTTAGTGTTTCTGAAATCCATCCATGTTGTTGCATATACCTCTAGTTCATTCCTTATTGTTGAAAAGTATTCTCTTTTATGGGAATCATTACAGATTATTACTATATATGTCCTTTTATGTCCAGCTTCTCTCTCTACTTTGTACAGATGAAGAGCCAAGAGAATCAGAATTGAAGCTTAGAGAACAAACTTGGGATTCCAAAATGGGATAGAGACAGTAAGTATATGTTAGGATCTTGGCAGCACCAAAATGGGATATTTTGTGACCAGAGTGGTCTATGTGGAACTTAAAATTGGAGAATAAACTGAGTTAGATTGAGGGTGCCAGATGACCAAAACCGGGGCTTCAGGATAGGCACCATTACATACATCATTAGGGGATCTTGGTGGTGTACCCATATTTCTCTGGGAAGGAGTAGTTTTGACTTCATCCTCAGGTAATTGCTGTGGTCAAGCCTCTTGTTGAACAGGGTTGCGTTTTGCTTTCTTGAGTTTTGCTCTTTGGTTCTTGTGTTCATTTTTGAAGCCATTTCTTTCTGAAGGCTGTGGTTTGGATGAGTTCTTATCAAACAAGAGGTTCAGATCTTCCCATTGTTTCTTAGTGAACATAATTCATTTTTGTTGTGAATGCTTCTGGTGCTTAGGGAAGGTCCTCTGAGCCTGGCATCTTCTCATATAGATGTGCTGCTATGTTCCGGTCCAGTAATGGATGACAGCTGTAGGAGCTCTATCTATAGTAAAAATATTTATCATGTGTTCTAATTTTTTAAATCTCACTGAATTATTACTCATCTTTTTGATCTTTTATAAGTTATTTTTCATGCAGATATTTAAAGTTTTTATGTTTTCATATTTATTGGTTCTTTCTATTATGTTTTTTGGTTTATGTGTTATACTTAGGATTTCCTCAGTTCTTCATAATAAAAAATCCTTCCATGTTTCCTTTTAGTACTTTTATAATTTTATTTCAGATATTTAATTCTTTGATGTACCTTTGATTTTTTTTCTTTTTTTCTTTCTTTCTGTTTTTTGGTGGCTGGCCAGTATGGGGATCTGAACCCATTGACCTTGGTGTTTTAACCCTGCACTCTAACCAACTGAGCTAACTGGCAGCCCTTCCTATTATTTTTTATTTTTTATTTTTTTTTCCTTTTTGTCTTTTTTCGTGTCCGGCAACGGATCGCAACCCTCAGTGTCGCGCCCGTACTGGACCGGGACCTGCAACGGGATCGCAAACCTCGGTGCTGCGTCCGCACCTCGCTCAGCCAGTGAGCGGGAACTGGTCTGTATGTGGGATCCGAACCCTTAGCGGGAGTGCTGCCGCGCTCCCAAGCGGCACACTGTAGCAGTGCGCCACCGGGCCGGCCCTTCCTATTATTTTTTTGATGTAGAGGTGATCAAAGTTTTTTTTCTATATCATTTGAATAACCAAAATTTATAACAGGAGAATGTGTGTTCTGCTACTATTGATGGAATCCTCTGTATATGTCTGTTAGGTCCATTTGGTCTAAAGTGTAGTTCAAGTCCAATGTTTTCCTTATTGATTTCTGCCGGGATGTTTTCTTCTTTGTTGAAACTGGAGTATTAGAGTTCCCTACTATTATTGTATTGCTGTCTGTTTCTGTCTTTCTTCCTTCATATGTGTTGATATTTGCTTTATATATTTAGGTGCTCTGATATTGGGTATATATGTATTTACAATTATTACATCCTCTCAATAAATTGACTGTTTTATGTTATCTAATTATCTTTATCTCTTGTTATAGTTTTTGACTTAAAGTCTATTTTGTCTGAGATAAGTATAGCTATCCATATTGTCTTGGTTTCCGTTTGCATCAAATATCTTTTTCTATCCCTTCATTTTCACTCTATGTGTGTCCTTACAGTTGAAGTGAACCTTTTCAGGCAGCTTATAGTTGGTTCCTGTTTTTTTTATTCACTCAACCACTCTGTGTCTTTTGGTTGGAGAATTTAATCCATTTATACTTAAAGTCATTATTGATAGGTAAGAACTTGCTATTGCCATTTTGTTAATTGTTTTCTTGCTATTTTGTAGATCCTTTGTTTCTTTCTTCCTTTCTTGCTCTCTTCCTTTGTGGTTTGGTGATTTCTGTAGTATGCTTTAACTCCTTTATTTATTGTTTATCTACTATAGGTTTTGTTTTGTGGTTATCAGAGGGCTTACATAAAACATAATTATAACAGTCTTTTAAACTGATAACACAATGGGGAAAGATAGTTTCCAATAAATGGTATTGGGAAAACTGGATATCCACATGGAAAAAAATAAAATTGGATCTTTATCTTATACCATACACAAAAATCAACTCAAAATGGATTAAAGACTTAAACATAAGACCTGAAACCATAAAACTCCTGGAAGAAAACATAGGGGAACATCTCCATGACATCAGTCTTGGCAATGATTTTTTTTATATAACAACAAAAGTACAGACAACAGAAGCAAGTGGGAGTACATAAAACTAAAAAGTTTCTGTACAGTGAAGGAAATAGTCAATAAAATTAAAAGGCGGCCTAAGGAATGGAAGAAAATGTTTGCAAACCATATATTTGACAAGGGGTTAATATCCCAAAAAATATAAGGAACTCATACAACTCAATAGCAAAAAAATAATAATGACCTGATTAAAAAATAGGCAGAAGATCTGAATGGACATTTTTACAAAGAAGACATACAAATGGTCAACAGGTATATGAAAAGATGCTCAACATCACTTATCATTAAGGAAGAGGAAGCCAAAACCACAATGAGTAATCATCTCACATTTGTTAGGATGGCTATTATGAAAACGTCAAAAGGTAACAAGTGTTGACTAGGATGTGGAGAAAAGGGAACCATTATACACTGTCAGTGGGAATGTAAATTAGTATAACTTTTATGGAAAACAGCATGGAAAATTGCTTTTCCTCAAAAAATTAAAAATAGAACCATATGATCCCATAATCCCACTTCTGGGTATATATCCAAAGGAAATAAAATCACTATCTTTTTTTTTGAAGGCTAGCTGATAGAGGGATCAAACCTGTTACCTCGGGGTTATCAGCACCATGCTCTAATCAACAAAGCTAACTGGCCAGACCCCATAAAGTCACTATTTTGAAGAGATATCTGCACTCTCCTGTTCATTGCAGCATTATTCACAATAAAGAAGATGTAGAAACAAGTTGTGTCCATTGAAGAATGAATGGTTTTAAAAAGGGTATATATGTGTGTGTACATATACAGTATATATTATTCAGCCTTAAGAAAGAAGGAAACCCTGCATTTGCAACAATACTGAGGAACCCTGAGTTCATTATGCTAAGTGAAATAAGCCAGACAGAGAAAGGCTAATAGTGGATGATCTCACTTATATGTAGAATCTAAAAAAGTTGAAGTCGGGCCAGCCCAGTGGCGCACTGCTATAGTGTGCCGCTTGGGAAGTGCGGTGGTGCTCCCGCCGAGGGTTCGGATCCCACATACAGACCGGCTGCTCACTGGCTGAGCGAGGGGCGGGAGCAACACCGAGGGTTGCGATCCCATGGCCGGTCCCGGTCCGGTACGGGCGCGACACTGAGGGTTGCGATCCGTTGCCGGTCACGAAAAAAGACAAAAAGGAAAAAAAAAAAGTTAAAGTCATAGGAACAGAATAGAAGGGTGGTTACCAGGGGTCAAGTGGTGGGGGGAATGGGAAGATGTTGGTCAAAGAGTACAAACCTTCAGTTATGAGTTGAGTAAGTTCTGGAGACCTAATGTATAGCATGGTGACTATAGTTTATAATAATGTATTATTTACTTGAAATTTGCTAAGAGTGTAGGTCTTAATTATTTTCACCCCCCTCAACACTCAGAAAGGATATAACTATGTGAAGTGATGGATATGTTAATTAGCTTGCTTGCAGTATTCATTTCACATTGTACATGTATATCAAAACATGTTGTACACATTAAATATATACAATTTTTATTGGTCAGTGATGTCTTAGTAATGCAGGAAAAAAATTTATAACAGGGCTGAAGTTATACTACAAATGTAGTGAGTATATGTGGCTGCATATTCTGAGTCCATTTGGCCCACATGTTATTGACAGTCCCTCAACCCTTTTAAGGTGTGTTTGTCAGAGAGTCAGAGGAAAATATCAGCAGTGTTAATATATGTCGACATCCATATGCTATATGCATGTGAAATATAGTCACAATGTTTTTCTCTATTTTGGAACTTGAGTGAAGAAAAAATATCATAATGAGTTAATCTAGTTAAATTAGTAATTCAGCATTTTATTTTTCTTTATCTCTCTAAGAAGTACCAGTCACTCATTTTAACTCGTAGTTTCTGAATCTAATATGGCGAGTTATTCCAAGTATTTTATATATATTATATACATATGTATTATGAGAAATACATGCAGAGGTCTTTGTTCTGTCATGTCATAGTTATCAATTGCAGGGAATATAGAGAAGGTCAAGAGAAGTTATATTAATTCTTTTAATTGTACACAAAAATTGCCATTTCGTAGCTTCTTAAGAACCACACTGTATCCACTAAGTAGAGGCAGGCATATTTTGACAAATGAGAAACTACTGTAGACCACTTAATACAGTGCATTTTTCTTTAAAATTTGTGGACATGTGGAGGTGGTGATGGTGGTGGAGCTCTTGTCTAGTATTTAGAATCTTTCGGCACTAGTACTAAATTTTCCATCGTGTTTTTCTTTGCTCTTGGAGGCATTGTTAATAGCTTACACCAGTGTTTCAAGCAGTTTTTGGTCTTGCTAGATGCTCCCCCAAAGAGGTCCCTTGATCTCATGATATATGATACCTCTCTTCTCAGATTCATAGTGTACAAAATGAAACTTTTGAGAGAAGTCTTTGACTAAAGAAATTTAACTTTGTTCATTACAGTATCCTGAGGACCTAGGGTTTCCTTGGAACATATTTTGGGAAATGTTACTTTATCAGCACCACACTCTCCCTTTTTTTTTTTTAAAGATGACCAGTAAGGGGATCTTAACCCTTGACTTTGGTGTTGTCAGTGCCATGCTCAACCAGTGAGCTAACCGACCGTCCCTATATGGGATCTGAACCCATGGCCTTGGTGTTATCAGCACCACACTCTCCCTTTTTTTTTTTTAAAGATGACCCGTCCCTATATGGGATCTGAACCCATGGCCTTGGTGTTATCAGCACCACACTCTCCTGAGTGAGCCACGGGCTGACCCAGGAAATGTTACTTTATATTACTGTATGTGGAAGTAATAGAATGCTGACTCTTTCTATTCTTAACTTAATTTGATTCTTATCTATGTTGGCATTGAACCAAAATTATTATACTGCCATTTTTTATATGTAAGGAGTGCTATAATAGTAGGATCATGCCTTTTTCTTTTTAGGCTGCATATGAACCTAACAATTCATGTTACTTTTAAAGCCTGTTATTGCTATTTTTATGGCATACCCCTGAATTTTCAGATAAAGGATTTGTTTCTATAGCTTATTGCTAGTACTGGCAGTGTCATGGTGACCATATCTTCCAAAATGAAATCAGTCTTGCATTGTTTTGAAAGTGTTACATAAGTCCATTCACTTTCTTTTTTTTTTTTTTTTTTTGTCTTTTTCCGTGTCCGGCAACGGATCGCAACCCTCAGTGTCGCCCCCGTACCGGACCAGGACCGGCAACGGGATCACAGCCCTCGGTGTTGCTCCCGCGCCTCGCTCAGCCAGTGAGCGGGAACCGGTCTGTATGTGGGATCCGAACCCTCGGCGGGAGCGCCGC